>NC_136511.1:38621828-38674328 GCF_053919585.1 Euprymna scolopes
TTTCACGTCAATCTGCCTATGCTGATCTAACTGAAGATGGCGAAGCTCTATTGAATTGCAGGAGCAACTAACGTTGGCATGTATTAGACGGTGTTTAGAAATTGCGTTCCAAACTAACCTAACTTTGTCCAGGTCTTTATTTATCCCTCTTTCCCTGAGGTTCATTTTTATCAACTCCTTCCATGTCTTCTTTGGTTTTCCTCGGTTAACTAACCTTGCTGCCTCAACTGTTCTACATTTACTTACCTAAATATTCTCATTCATTCTATAAAAGTTTTCATACCATCAATATCACCAGTTTTGCACTCAACTCCGTATATTTCATCCCTCCCTGAAAAACAAAAAACAAAAGGCAGATGGCTTTCAAAGAACCAGTCAGCTGAAGGTGGTCTATCCTTAATGCTGTTAACGCCTTGTTTCATACAATGGTTAGCAGCATTAAAGAGACTTTCAACATTTCTTTCAATGTGACCAAATCAACAAAGGTTCCTGTTCTGCACACATCTTGCTACACCATCCAGATTTAATTTTCCTCCTAATCTAAACCTGTGTTTAAGACTCTCATTATACATCCATTGTATCATTCTCATATCATCTCTCTCCATGCAACACATATCCCCAACTCTCACTGGCCAGATTTTACTTCTATACGTAGTCACGCTGTGCACACATGCCTGTTAAACTTTTCTGTTTGTCAAGCGGTAACGCTCTGCTAGTTAGTAATGGTAAAAATTTTCTCAACTTACACCATCCACTCCTATTTTTTGTAATCACATTAGCATCAGTTCCTCAATGTGCTCCAATGATATCAAAATAATAATTTCTGGACAAGTTCAAATATACAAGGTGGAACAATAAAAGTGTTGCCCTAAAAAAAAAAAATCACTACAACTTTATTTTAAAACTTTTATGGAAAATATCAACTCAGGTAACTTGATTATGTAGTAGAGCTGACGTCTATTCAATGTAGCTGCCTTCAGCCTTAATCACCACCTTGATATGGATTTTGAGCTGGAAACATGCCTTTTCCACAAGCGCCAGCAGGAGCTTGGCAAATATTCGGCAGATGGTGGTGATCAGGCTGGCTTTAGTATTATGGGAGGTCATGTTGGTGATGTTCTTGACGTATGACCAAACAAATAGTCCAGCGGGTTCATGTCGGAGGAGGAGGAGGGGGCAGTGAGAGGGTACAAAGTCGTAGCACTCCTTCTGAAGCCAAGCCTCTTTGGACCTGTCTGACAGCACCGAGTCCTGCTGCCACACTCAGGGTCTGCCAGCGGTCATCTGATTGCATCAGCACATTCAGGTGCTCTTTAACATATCCAGGTACACTTTGTTGTTGATTTTCAAGCTGACTTCGAACATGTGATGTGGCATGATGTAGCGTTCACTTGAAACCACACCAAAGACCAAAACCGAGCCGGAAACTGTTTTCATCACTCTGGTCATGTCCTTGTTATTCGTGGCAATCCAGTGATGCATTTTGAGGGTGCTGGCAATGATCCTGTTGTCATAACTTGGATCTGTAGAGAGCATGATCTCACTTGTTGAACATTGTGTCATTTTCAGATGTGATAAAAGGATCTTATCGCTCTTGGAATTTTTACACAACTGGCCAACTAGTAGATCATCTGCAGCCCAAAAAAAAAAAAAAAAAAGAAAACCACTTTAAGTAGCAAAAACGTTCTGTATTCATTTTTTATTAAATAACAGCACAAATGGACTTGCATGCCCCAAGCAGTATGTGCTAATATAACTAAATACTACTCGTAAAAACATTGCCATACTTTGACACTTTTATTGCTAACAAATTTCCAGAAACAGCTTTTTGGATTGAATAAACTTATTTGATTTTCAAATGTAAAGTCCACCATTATAAGGAATAATTAATGGAAATTATAATTATTAATAAAGAGAAATTTTTTCATATAAATAGTGGACATTTTAAAAAATATTTTTTCCACTTCAACAATCACCTTTAAAATGACGACTTTTATAGGTTTGGAGTATGCTGAAAACAGATATCGCATGGAATAGACAAGTAGTTTTCTGTATATTAAGACATTTTTTTACAGTGTAATCCATTATGGTTTTATTAGTGGCCATGTTTTTCCCAACTGAAAAGTATTAATGCCCATGCATGTTACAAAACGCCCCTTTCCTCCCTGTGTTAAGAACGGCGAATGCTATACAAGTTATACATTGGAAAAAAATGTCTTTATATCCAAAAAACTACTTGTCTGCACAAAATTTTAATTTGATATTCGTTTTCAGCATAAAAGGTCATCATTTTGAAGGTGATTGTTAAAGTCGAAAGAAAGTAAAAATTTACCAAATATCGTTAATTGTTGAGAATTTTTGTTGCTGATAGTGGACAGCTCCTACAGCTATTCACGCGGAGAGCATTCGTTTAATCCATTGTTTAATACCCCCCTTCAAAAGCATCTTGCTTTAAAATAAAAAAATTAATAAAAAATATTGGAAGTAAAATATATTCCCAGACATCCCGAGTGTAATCTTATAGTTTGCACTATAAATTTCTTTTTTTTTCTTTTTTAATCAAATATATTTACATAATAATTATATTTTTAGGCAATTTGAAATTGGTTTATTTGTTATTGGTAAACTGAGGAATTTTGGAATATCATAAGAATAAAAAAAACTTTTATTTTATTTAGATACAAATTGATTTATGCTTTCACTGAGTTTTCATCTTAAATATAGAATTGAACTTTTTTTTTTTTTTCATATTCAACTAGCTGTCCCTATCTAGCGTTTGTTCGGGATTCATCAATGTCATTTTAGTTCATAATTTTTGGTGGCACATTTAAAAAATTATACAAGAAATAGAAATAAAGTTTTAATTTTTAATGTCTTATTATTGAAATGATTTTCGCAGTTAAAAATCCGATGAAAAGTAAAAACAAAAAAATAATGTGCAAGTTACATATAGACGAGAAACACATATACAGAAAAATGCAAAGCAGTTAGAAAATGTTATACAGAAGTATAAAAAAGTGCTTGACAATAACTAAAAAATTATAAGGGAGATAATTCATATTTTAAAGCTGCATTGTCTTCCTTACAGTATTTGAATCATTATTTAAAATTGCTGCATTGTTGCAATCTCCCTAGTTAGAGTAATTTTTCTTATAAGTGAGCTTGAAGATGTAGTATTCTAAAACACTTAAGAATATGCTGGCGAGGGTGGTGGTGGTGGCTAGGTCGAATCAAATATCGATATGTCAGATGCGATACAATTTAGGTTTAAGTTCTAAAATCTGACAAGATAAATGTATATATTAGAAGAACCCAGCCACTCAAAGGCGAAAAGAACCCCACACACACACACACACACACACACACACACACACACACACACACACACACACACACACACACACACAATTAGAAAACAAATCCAAGACAGACTTTGATTTGAAACAGAAACCTGATCAGCCTGTTAGCATGCCCTGAAGAATTTATTTCACTTGGTTGACTTTTTGCTGAATCTGAAAGGAAAACACAGGACAACAGTGTAGTATATAAGCTGTGTGTATTAAGCCAACCATTGCTACATGATAAACAGCTGAAATTTTCTTTTTTTATTCATTTTTTTCCCCCCTTTTTTTTTTCCTTATTCCTTTCCTTTTTCTTTTTTTTTTTCGTTTTTCCTTTTCTGTCACTTCCTTTAATTTGTTTCACTTCCTTCCTTTTTTCTTTTCCTTTTTTATCCCTTTTTTCTTTCTCTTTTTTCTTTCCCTTTTCCTTTCCCTTTTTCTTTCCTTTGTTTCTATTTTTTTTTACTTTCTTTCCTCTCTTTCTTACCTCTCTCATTTTTGCTCTTTCCTTTTTCTTTTTCCTGTACTTTCTTTTCCTTCCATTTCTTTCTTTTCTCTTTCCTTCTTCCTTTCTTCCTACCTATTCCTTTCCTTCGCCTTCTTGTTTACTTACTTTTTCTTGTATTTTCCCTTTCATTTCCATCCTTCCCCACTTACCTTCCTTCCGCATTGTAAGTTGTCTAAATACTGAATAAGCATTTATAATAAACCAAAAGACTCGCCAAAAATATGGCTTCTTTGTTTTTATGAGGTTTAGGATTTGGTTTCATATCTCTTGGGCGAACCTGTCATTCACACTTTATCAAACAAAAAAGAAAAAAAAACACACAAAAAAAAAAAAACACAAACAACCCGTCGGATTATCTTCCCTTGCTTACACTAGTTTCATCATCATCATCAGCAGCAGCATCATTATTATTACAAACTCGTTTGTTTTTTATTACCTTTATATCTGGAAATATAATCTAATATAGATAAAAGCTCCCCAAAGATTTTTAATGGATGATTTTAATTGCAACATTGATCAATTGTACGAAAGATAATCTATTATATAAATGAACTAGCTGTATCTACGAGGTGTTGCTCGGGATACAGTCAAGCCATTTTAGTACATTTTTATATGTTGTGCACATTTTTAAACTTATACAGAAAAAGAAATAAAATTTTACTACTAAGATGGACAACTATTATATTGTTCAAGTTAAAATATGAGTTATCCCCCTTGGTGTTTTTTAAGTGATTATTTAAGAATGTTTTATGGCAATCTACTAGGCTAGACAAAGTAATTGTTTTAATGAATTATTGAAAAGTACGGCATTATATTGTCAATAACATACTTAGTGATGTTAAAAATAAATTGTAATGAAAAAACGATATTATATTGCTAATAACAAAAAACGATATTATATTGCTAATAACAAAAAACGATATTATATTGCTAATAACAAAAAACGATATTATATTGCTAATAACAAAAAACGATATTATATTGCTAATAACAAAAAACGATATTATATTGCTAATAACAAAAAACGATATTATATTGCTAATAACAAAAAACGATATTATATTGCTAATAACAAAAAACGATATTATATTGCTAATAACAAAAAACGATATTATATTGCTAATAACAAAAAACGATATTATATTGCTAATAACAATAAAACAATGACATGAAAATTGACTAATCAGAGGCAAATATTGGTTTGTCAGCTTAACTTGAGTCTGACTTGGAAACTTTGACAAGATAATTTTATATGTTAGAAGATAATATACACATGATTCAATGCATGTTAGAATAGGGTGTATGTGAGAGGGGAGAAAGGTGTAATAGTTAAACGAAAATGATAAAATAAGTTCGTTCAAATCGCTATGTCGGATAGATTGCTAGTTGGACCTGACTTTTAAAATTCAACAAGATAACTTTATACGTTAGATTATTCAATGTTAGAAATCCAAACCAATTAGAAGCAAATATGAAGTCTGAATCAATTTGGCAGACGGATTGCTATTTGGGTCTGACTTTTAGAATTCGACAAGATAACTTTATATGTTAGAAGATATGCATATGATTCAATATTATTTAGATTAAAGTTTGTGTGTGAGAGAAAAGTTTAATAGCAAAGTTAAAGGAAAATGACTAAAGGCCAGTTTGAATCGAGTATCGATATGTCAGACGAGTTGCTATTTAGGTCTGATTTTAAAAATTCCACGAGATAACTTTAGACATTAGATTACTGATTGTATTCCTTTTGATGTATAATAATATTAGGTAAGAAAAAATAAATGAGTATTTTCACAAAGAAATTGATGCCAAATAAAATATATTGGTGCCAATAACATGGAGGAAAAAAAAAAAAAAAAAAAAGAAATAGGCTAATCTGAATCCAGTATCGATATGTGAAACGAATGAGTATTTGAGTCTGACTCTTAAAATTCAACAAGATAACTTTATACGTTGGATTACTCAATGTTATGGACATCTGAAAATCAAATTAGCAATGAAAATATTGCGAAGTCTTTTCACTGCCTATGACTTCATAAATGTGACCAGAAAATTAATTTGTCAGAAATCTGAACAAATGTTGAACTTGTGTTATTGAAAGTTAAAAAAAAAAAAAACGAAAACAAAAAAACTTCATAATTAGTTTTCAAGGGTCCCTTTAACTTTTATAGGATGTTTTGACAAGTAGAAGTTTTGAAGAAGAAAAAAAAATAGGGGAAGAGGTAACCAAAACAAAAAAAAAAAAAAAAAAAAAGTATAAAGAAAAAAAAAAAGACTTTAGCCCCCCCCCTCTTTTTTTCATTTTACTTGTCTTGAGTAAGAGAGTGGGAGTGCAAATCCTGGACAGCTGGTCAAATACGACTAGGTTATTCCATTAGGCTGGACGTGAGGAATGCTTTAGATCATCACAAAATTCACACACCCCACACACACGCTTCCGTGCACCGGCCGTCCTGTCTACCCTACTAATTATGATAATGGTGGAAGGAATACGTTTATCCCCCCCCCTCTTTCTTGCAACAGATACATGAAAAAGTAATTCAACTGACTGGGAGAAAATGGTTTATGTTCTTATCTTTATTTGTTTATTTTTGTGCTTGGTAAAAGTTTCCGTTTGCACATCATCATCATCATCATAAATTATACATCTTGGCTTGTGTTGGGCGGCTTTTTAGAAATTGATTTAAAAATGTACCTATCTCCGGCCACTTCTGTGCTCATCATTCGTTCTCTCAAATCTGACTTTATCATTTCCTCCTATGTGTTTCTTTTGTCCTTGTCCCTTGTGAACTGACCCTGTTACCCCAACTGTTCTACGTCTATTAATCCAAAAAGTCTCATCCTTTCTTTCAATGTGACCAAACCAATGCAGTCTCCTGTTGTACACATCTCCTTAGAATGTCCAAGTTTGATCTTCCTCTGAGGTCACCAGATCTAAACATGTCTTAGTCTAAAACATCTATAATATAAATCTCACCTGTCCGTTTGAATGTATGTTTGTATGTCGCCCTAAAGCTTTCGGCAGACGTGTCAGAACGGGACGAAACCGGTATCATTTTAAACCTCGAACTTTCGGACAACAAATATCGAAGAATTGGCCAAAAACGTTAATTTCTTTTACCCTCAATGGACCAGTTTTCTACAAGGAGGTGTCGCTTTTTTCGCCAATATTTTTGAAAGTCATCCCCTCTTTTCGATTGATTAGCCTTAATTTAAACATTCATCATTTCCGGTTTGACGATGGGCACAATAGCAAAAACGTCACACACACACCACACATTCTTTTCCTCCTTCGCGGTACGGGTTCGAGCCTACCTGTCCACTACCACTTTTTTTTTTTTTTTTGTTCAACACACAACTCCGGGTGCCCAGGCTAGTTTACTATAAATCTAATAAAATTTGAGATCTTTGATTTTTTTTTTTTTTTTTTTTTTTTATATCGGAATTTGTGAGATGAGAATTAAAATTTGTATTACTCTTCTCATCTTCGTTGTTAATTAAGTTGAATATTAATTGGTATCTACGTGAACCCGTCGTGTAATGGATTAAGTTGCTGAGTATTAACAACTTCTAACTTAACGAATCAGAAAAATAATATAAAGAAACGTTTCTGTATTTTTGAGATGAGGATTTGTTATTCGTGTTTGGATTCTTCCGACTACTTTTCTCGTCTTGAGTGCTTTTCACAATTGTTACCCGCACTTGTAGTGGGTAAAATTTAGTTGTAAGTTACACTTTTCTGGAGGTTTAAGTTTCAATCCTCAATGCTGGCGACTCAAAATATAATTCCAAATTACTTAGGACTTCTACCAAGTCATGGCTGACGGAACGAGAGCACGCTATTTCCATGGATTAAATAAAGTGTTCTGTTTGAAATTCCATACAGAAAGATTTCGGAATTTGACAACATGCACCTGAAAAAGATGGGATATTACATGGAGCGAAACGTTGTGAAAATAACACTCGAGATAAGAAATGTAGTTCAAAGAATACAAATGATACAAGTACATACCCGGCGTTGCAAGGTAAAAAAAAAAAATAAAAAAAAAAAAATGAACATTGACAAGAGGAGGGTTTAGTCACAAACTATTTAAGATGCACGAAATATCTTAAGCTGTTACGATTTTCCTGAAAGTTGACCGTATTTTTGATTTTTGGAAGCATAAAACATAGTCATCTTCATCCATGAAATTCAAACAGGGAAATAAAATCTTGTATCTACAAGGGAAATAACTCATAGGTTAAATGAAAACTTACTTCCATTTTCGGATGTTGGTTATACTAATAAATAAATTAAATAAATCAACTTTATATAATATTTCTAAATAGAACACTTAAAACAATTCTATTACTAATTTCCATTGAAAATTTAGAGCTCATTATTAAAACAGATTTTATTTAATGTCATATGCAAATGAGATAACCTCTTGAATGTTGATTGCTTTTGAATAAATTGTACATATAGAAATCATGCATGAATAAAAGTATATTTCAGTATCAAAATCTGTTTGTGAAACTTTTGTATAGATTAACGAAATCATGAACAAGCAGACAGGAATACAACTATATTATAATAGATGTGTGTGTATGTATGTATATATATATAATTTTTTTTTTTTTTTTTTTAATATAATAATTAAATTAAATTAAATTACAAAATAGACTTTGTGGCTTAGTGGGGGATGCCCTTTTCTCTACCCTGCAACCTCTCTCCCACAGAAGAGACGTTGCGAGCCTATCCTTGTTTTATCGTTATTTCCATGGCAGATGCTCATCTGAACTCCAATCTCTGATCCCCCCTCGCCAATCTTTCACGAAAAACACCCGTCTAGCTGAATCCACTGTGAAAAATTTCCCCCACTCTATATCTGTGCCTAAATCAAAACGCGGATTCCATGAACAAAGCTTCTTTCTTAGAACTGCACGCCTGTGGAACTCTGTTCCGTCTGCCTGCTTCCCACCTGACTACAACTTGGATGTCTTCAAGTCCAACGTTAACAAATTCCTAATGAACCGCCCCCTTAAGTAAACACTTCATCAAATCTCCACACTAACGTACTGTACTTGCAATAACCCTTATCCCTGAGTGGCTTCCGGGCCTTAATAAGTGGTGACCACTGTGTAAAAAAAAAAAATATATATATATATATATATATATATATATATATTTCAGTAAGTATGTTTTTTTCCCATAATAATTCCAGAAGATCGAATTCCAATCATGTGTAATCAAACTGGTTGTACATGCTCAGTCGGAATGGATGGACATTTGTCAAAACTGTTTGAGAGAGAGTGAAAAAAAAAAATAAATAAATAAAAGATAGTCTTTTTCGAAATGATAAACATTAAAGTAACAACATATGCCTCTAGGCCTTTTGGTTGGGAGCAAAGTGTGGTATCTGTTCTGATACAACACTTCACCTTTTTCTGTCCTCGGCCAGTAAAGGAGAAATCCTTCTAGACTGAGGCAATTTTAAGTTTTGTTCCTCTCAAGAGTGTCCCTTTTTGGGGAGCTGGATTTTCCCCACATTAAAAACCGACCTTGTGTTTAACTCTGCCCTCGTGTGGGAGGTAAGTAAATAGAGACATTAAAGTAACTTTATCTATTACCAGCAGCCGAATCGTAAAATACGCAGAAATATTTTAATTATTTCAGATTTCTTATTTATTATAAACAAGGTAAACAGCGTAGGTATTAAATTTAACGTTAAATTCTTTAAAAATATGAAGTAAAAAAAAAAAAAAAAAAAGAACAGAAAGAAACTCTATATAAAAGCCAAGTACGTCCAAGGATGGAATACTGCTGCCATATCTGGGCAGGAGCTGCTAAAAACAGCCTATCCTGCCTTGACAGAGTACAAAATAGACTTTGTGGCTTAGTGGGGGATGCCCTTTTCTCTACCCTGCAACCTCTCTCCCACAGAAGAGACGTTGCGAGCCTATCCTTGTTTTATCGTTATTTCCATGGCAGGTGCTCATCTGAACTCCAGTCTCTGGTCCCCCCTCGCCAATCTTTCACGAAAAACACCCGTCTAGCTGAATCCACTGTGAAAAATTTCCCCCACTCTTTATCTGTGCCTAAATCAAAACGCGAATTCCATGAAAAAAGTTTCTTTCTTAGAACTGCACGCCTGTGGAACTCTGTTCCGTCTGCCTGCTTCCCACCGGACTACAACTTGGATGTCTTCAAGTCCAACGTTAACAAATTCCTAATGAACCGCCCTCTTAAGTAAACACTTCATTAAATCTCCACACTAACGTACTGTACTTGCAATAACCCTTATCCCTGAGTGTCTTCTGGGCCTTTATAAGTGGTGATCACTGTGTAAAAAAAAAAAAAAAAAAATCTGAGACATGTGCATGCAAGTATTATGTTTTTTTCTAACCAGTTCACTTCTTGTAAGTAAAAAAAAAAATAAAAAATAATACTCGAGCTGAGACCAGAACCAAAACCTAAAAACAGTGAGTCAAGTACAATAACGACAGGACAGGATCTTTTAAATGTGTTTTCAAACCTACTTATCCCTAACATAAGGAAGCCATCATGTTTCTCAAACATGCATGCTCAGTCGTGGAACAGTTGACAGACAGATCAAAATCCAACGACCACTCTCCCATAATATATATTTGCTAATTTTAACTCCTTAGCCGCCCTTTTTTCCAGATTAAAACCGATTAAAATGTTTTCCACATGTCTGAATATCCTGTATACCAAATTTCAAGTCTGTAGCTAAAAAATTCCTTCAATATATAGGTTAGAAATGTCTTACCCACATGCACACACATTCTCACTTTTATAGATATATAGATTAGATAGATTTTATTATCAGATTTTCCATGTTAGACCTAAATAGCATTACATCTGATAAATCAATATTTCTTCCTATTTATTCTAGCAGTGGCATGCTCGCCAAATGTTAGAGGAAAAATCTTGAGAATATTCATTTCTTGAGCAAAACTAATAATTCTTTCGACTTGATATAATATTAATCTTGCTTGTATGGAAAATTAGTCATGACACTATATGACATTGTCTAGCACAAATAAGATTTGGTTTTAGTACTTGATGCTAATCGATTGATAGTAACGAACAAATAATGGTGTGAAAATGAAACGCCTGCATATATAGACACAGGCTCACCTCAAGATATATATATATATATATATATATACATACATATATATATATATCCAATTTTACAACATGGCAAGAAAGCAGAAAAGAAAAAAAAGAAAGAAAAAACATACTGAGGATGGAGTTTAGCTCTGAAATATATTTGTTATAAATTTCAAACAAGTAAAATATTTGTTTATTTTCCTAATATTACGTTGTGATTTGGTTTTCAAGCGCACTTGATGCGGATTTTATTTTATTTAAATTAAATCAACGTTTCTATATGGAATTCACACCCTTGGCGTTATTCTCGCGTTGCCTACGCACTGTTCTAACATTTCAAAATACAACCGCTGAGATACAACACACGGCTTTTTACAGACAGACTTTTCTTTTTCCAACTTTACAGCATGGCAAGAAAGAAGAAAAGAAAAAAAAAGAAAGAAAACAACATACTGAGGATGGAGTATAGCTCCGAAATATATTTATGTTATAAATTTCAAACAAGTAAAATATTTGTTTATTTTCCTAATATTATGTTGTGATTTGGCTTTCAAACACAATGCGTATTTTATTTATATATATATATATATATATATATATATATATATATATATATATATATATATATATATATATATATATATATATACACACACATTTATTTATTTTTGAGGAATTCATAGAAAAGTATAATTGCACAAATTAACTTCTCTTTAATCTGTTTCAGGGTGTAAGAGAAAAGCTATCCACTCTAACAGATTTCTTAGCCGGAATAAGTATTTTTAGAAAAGGACTATAACAAAATAATATATAGATATGTCAATACCATAACTGCAGTAAAAGAGACACTTAAATAAAAAAAAATAAAAAAATGAAGCTAATCCAAATCAAGTATTCATGTTAGACGGATTGCTGTTCTGGTCTGACTTAAAAAATTTAGCAACAGAAATTTATATATTTAAAAGAGATATGATTTGGAAGTTTTTGCTTGATATAATTTACTGAAATGTGAACTGACATTTTGTTCTCTCCTTTCGTCTTTTTCTAATCTCAGACATTTTACTATTTTGATATTTGATAAAAAGGGAATTAATATAAGTAGCAGAAGATATAGTTCAAAGAAGTATTTTAAATAATTGCTTTTGGCGAGATTTTACGAAATAAACTTGGCATGTAATGTCCTCAAACTATAATGAATGGGAGTCGTTTCTTGTTATCTAGACCAGAAGAAAGCAGTAGGCGCCTGCTGTACTCATTCACCCCCCCCCCTCTGTCAAGGGGTCACAGAATGGCTTGGATAATTATTTTTCTTATTATTAAATGGAAACTTTAATCGGTTTTCTAAGTTTGTTCACTTAAAAACATTTTCTGATTTATTATCAAATGTACCAAGCAACTTTTCCTAGTTCATATGGACTCCACAGCCTATCATGTAGGAGGAGGTGTGCCAGCAGATTCCATGGATACGGTGCTCTAAATTATGCTGGAGGTTTAGTCATCATTGGCTTCCTATCAATCCTTGAACAACAGCATTTTCCTTCTCAAACATGAAGTTGTTAATTTCGAATCTGGCTTGTGTCAACATGTTTACCGCAATCCTTAATAACGGAATGACAAACCTTGGCCATGTGGCAGCGTCTGTAGTGGGATGCAAGTGATCAGAATACACCATTCTTCTGTTGGTTAATTAATTAGTTAATTAATAACCCTTGATTGTTAATTATAAATTAAATAAAAAACATACGTTGGTTGTTTCAAATAAAATTCATATTGGAAGTCATATCGACGGTTGACAAAAAGATAAATCAATTAACACATAACATATTATTAGTTTCG
Organism: Euprymna scolopes; assembly: GCF_053919585.1. NCBI lineage: Eukaryota > Metazoa > Mollusca > Cephalopoda > Sepiida > Sepiolidae > Euprymna > Euprymna scolopes. The sequence goes on from NC_136511.1 coordinate 38,634,631, forward strand.
TACACAAAGATACAGAGAGAAACACATCTGCTTTATTTACATGAGAACAAAAAGAACGATTACACGTCGTTTTTATATAAACAAAGGGGCATAATCAAAGTTACTCAAAGCTTTAAAGACACGTCAGCCAAACCCAGATAGGGGAGGTAACTTTTTATTTGGTTCAAAGGACAAAACTGTTGTAGTCTTCACAGTATTAAAAACCCGAATAATATTGACAAATTTCCAATATCTTATTCAGAGATTTTCAACCAATCGCTGTGGAGCAATCGGTCTCATCACAGGGATCTTCCTTAAAGGACCTGGAACTGTAATTGTTTTCAACACCTTGAGAATCATTATGGCTTGACTTGACTTTTCAAGCGCATCTGCATTATTCGAAACTCCTGCTGTCGATGTGCCAAACCAACCGGACATCTGCTGTTGCTGAGAACTGACATTTTAGCCAGTTAAAAACAGACTAAAAGTGCAACATACAGACAGATATAGTATAGCCTGTTAAAAAGTTATAACCTGTTGACTTAAAATGAGTGCTTATGTCAAATTGATGGTTGAATATGATTAAATTTGTGCTCATTTTTGCATTAAATAATAATCCATAATTGTGCATCAAACGGACATCATAATAATTAGTTTGCTGCACATTATCATAACAAAGTTTCATAAAAAATTCAGTCAGTCTGGCTCAATAGTTTCCAAGAAAAAGTGATACAGACTGACAAAGAGCAATATAATTTAGGTAAAATGGAAGTAATTATTTGCATTAACTTTTTAAAGTGTCTAAAATTAAATTGTTTGGTTATTTTTTATGTATTGCTGGAATTTTCTTTCTAATAATTTTTTATGAAATTATGGAGTGTGGAACTCATTATTATTGGACTACTTCCTTGCAGACTTCAACTGGGTCATCTTCAAGGGCAGTGTTAGCAAATACGTGGGTCATCCTTTTAAGTAATTGTGTTGGAAAATAATTAAAATTTTAATTGCAAGGGAGACAGTTCTTTTCATATTCCTTAATTAAAAATGAATTATTCCCCTTGTTTAAATTTAATTTTTTCCCTGATTAGTTTAAAGTATTTCATAATAAAGATTGTGAGTAATTTTTTAAAATATATTATAGCATTGCTAATAACAAAGAAATATTTGGCTACTCAGAAATAAATTGTATTTGTCAGTTTTAATACTATTTGGATCTAATTTTGAAAATCCAGCAAGATAGCTTTAATATATATACAGGGTGGGTTATAAGTCGCGCACCAAAGGATTTGAAATGATTCTGATAGTAATAAACGTTATTTATTAAAACCAAACTTAACCAATAACTTAAAAACACGTTGTACATGCTGATACAATCATAAAAGAAGATGTATCTTATACCCAAAGAAAAGAAAATATATTTTGCCCCGCAGATTTTACAGTTTCACATCACTTAATTATTCAGTGTGTGACTTATGGTCCACCCTATATATATAATTGAAATGGGATTTTTAATAATAAAAAAAAATATGCCCAAAGGAAGCATGTATAAATAAATGAACCTTCTATTTGTAAATGTTCAACCCTATTCAACCAGATGCTTCTGTTGTTTTTTGAATAACAGATTATAGTTTTGAATAATATTCACACGTCTTTATTTCCCACGTACTGATTTGGGTTACTTATACCTCGTTTGAAATTTACTGGAGCAATTTGCGACCGAATACTATTTTAAGTCTTTCTGTTATCATAGTACATTGCCATAAATTAAATCCTGTTTTTTGTAGCTTTGACGTTGAACAACAAGTGGGTCCTTGGCTTTTTGGCTAGGAACAAAGTGTAATATTTTTATTGTTTTTTTTTTGTTTTTTTTGTAACTTGTTATTAAAAAATAAAAATCTATTACACCAAGTGTAGTATCTGTTCCGATACTACACTTACCCTTTTCTGACCTCGATCAGTGAAGGAGAAATCCTTCTAAAGTGAGGTGATTTTATTTTTGTTCCTATCCAGAGTGCCCCTTTTTGGGGAGCTGGATTTCCCCACATTAAAAACCGACCTTGTGTCTAACTTTGCTTTTGTAGACAGACAAGTAAATAGGAACCACTTATGTAAAATAATTTCCTTGCAAAATAATTCTCTGATGCCACAAATAAGCAGGCCACTTAATAATTCAATGGAATGATTAAAAATCTACATTTAACTAAAACGTTTCACACAATTTTTTAAGTTAATGTACTCAATTTTATGGTAAATATCTAATGTTTAAAATGTAAATGGCCCGAATTTCCTATTTCAGACCTAAAATAGTTTCCGTCCTAAAATATTAATATTTCATTCTGAGTAACTATTTCTTTCTTTTTAGCCTTGCTCCATGTTGGTAAAATTAAAAAAAAATAATTTCTTTATAAATACAATTATTCTTGTTCAGAAAATTTCTCACAAGACATTTTAATTTTCTGCAACAAATTTCAATTACAAATGGAAGCCATTTTTTTCTATGAGCAACAAATTTTGATATTTATTACAGAATCATAATATAGATATATTCTTTTGTGTCAAAAAAAAAAAAAAAAAAAATCGCATCATTTATGGACGTTGCCTTCATTCCTAAAAATAAATTAAATTTTCAATAATTATTTAGCTTAAGTGATCATTAAGATTATTAATATAAACATAAAATTTATAGGAAAATAAATTACTTAAATTTTTATTCATCTAATATATACAGTTAAGCTGGCCAGATTTTCAACTTTAGACCTAAATATCGTTCATCTTAAAGTATTGATATTTCAGTCTGAATAGCCATACCCTTTTCTTTAACGTTGGTCCATGTTAAAAAGAAAATATTGTAATTTGATTAAATTTGTATGCAAATACACCTATTCCTGCTTAAAATATTTTCAAACGAAGACTTACTTTTCTGTAGCAAATGTCAATTACAAAGGGAAGCCATTTTTCTATCATTACAAGATAGTAATACTGACACAATCTTTTGTTTAATAATAACTAGCGGGGGTACCTGGCATTGCCCGGGTGTGGAGAAGTGGTATAGTAAGAACCCCAAGGGTAGAGAGAGGTGTTAAAAAAAGTGGTAGTAGCGCAGGAGGGGATCAAAAAAACAGTAGGCAGCCCAGGTGTTTAAAAAAAAAAAGTGGTGGTAGGCAGGCAGGTTCGAACCTGTAGCGTGAAGAAGGAAAGGAAGTTGAAAAAAAAAACCCTAACGTCTTAGCTGATGCGTCCATCATGAAACCAAAAGTTGCAAGCATTTGAGTTAAGGGTAGTCAATCCAACAGAGATGATGACTTATAAAACTGTTGATAAAAAAACCGACTCCTCCTTGTAGAAAACTGCCCAGTTGAGAGTGAAGGAATTAATGTTTTTAACCAATTTTTCCATATTTGTTGTCCGAGAGACTGAGCTTCAAAATGATAGCAATTTTTTTCATGTTCCGATGCATCTGTCAAAAGTCTTTGCAAGACACACACACACACACACACACACATACATTTTGTCTTTTATATATTAGACTAGTGGGGGTACCCGACGTTACCTGGGTGTTTGGAGGTGTAAAAGAAAAAGAAAGTGTCTGTAAGGAGGAAGGCTCGAACCCGCAACACCAAGGTGGAAAAGAAAGTAAAACAAAACATGACATCTTAACACTACGCCAAGAAGCCACAGGAAGTGAAAAACGTTCAAATTAAGCGATGTCAATCAAAAAGTTGACTTGCTGAGTGACTGAGTTCACGCAGGTGCAGAAATGAAGGTTGGCTGAAGGCCAGTTCAGCTTTCCGCTGTATCATTTATTTGTTTCCCCATGATGTTGGGGAAACCAAGCTCCCCCGAAAAAGAGGTAACTCTTAAATGAATAGCAATTGTCTGATATAAAGGGGTTTCCCCACATTGATCAAAGCTAATTGCTTTCTATACGTCCCAGCACGAAAGGTCGCCGATGGCTTTGATTTTGATTAGTTTTGCTTTTATACGAAAAAGCCGAACTAACATGCGACAGAACGGAAGAGCGTGAATTTTGTAAAAGTCGCTCAAATAAAAGATATAGACGATCTCCTTTCACAAATCATAGATATTACAATCTAGGGAGTATATAAAAAGTTCTAAAAAAATAGTACCCCCCCCTAGAAGCCCGGCGAAAAAAGCCTTTGCTGGACATACAAAAATGCATGCGGCCGTTTTGTCTTATATATATATATTAGATAATAATAATAAATTTTAACCAACCGGACATCTGCTGTTGCTGAGAACTGACATTTTAGCCAGTTAAAAACAGACTAAAAGTGGAACAGACAGACAGATATAGTATAGCCTGTTAAACAGTTATATATTAGATAATAATGATAAATTTTAACATATTCATATTTTCATTGAAATAGATGTGAAAAAATATATTGGTGATAGCTGAAATATTCTAAAAAGATCACGTGACACATCATTCATAAACGTGAATTTCTAAGTTAACTCAAACAATCAAAAAGGGAGATAACTCATATTTTAAAGAATATAATAGAAGTTGTCGACTTTGGGACTAAAATTTTATTTCTTTTTCTTTATGAGTTTTTAAATGTGCAAATGTATCGCAATCAAAATGATGATACTCGATCCCTGGAAACGTCAGGTAGGTACAGTTAGTTAACTATCAATATTGACCCCCTACCTTTGCTGACATCTAATAGGAAGTCAGATTAGAGTTTGTAAAATCGATTACGGTTAGGATTGATTTTCTTTTTTATTTAGCATGTTCTCTTATGCTTAGTTATCACAATGAATGTGTGTACACAGTTGACTAAAAACTACATGACTTTTTTTTTCTTGAGTTACCACTTATCAAGGTCAAAGACTATTTGAGGATGAGGATAAATGAGACCGATGTGTTATCAATTGAATATTACGAAAGAATTAAAATCGATGAATGAAATTAACAAAATTTGATGCCTTATGATTTATGAGAAGTATTTGTTGACATTATATTTGGAGATGACGATTTTCTGGAAAGAAACTCTGTTCATGGAAATTCTGTGAAATGTTTTACAACAGCAGTAGAAAGAGAAGTTCTTGGAAATAATGACAGGTTAGAGAAAGATTAGCAACATCTCTTCTGTGAGAAAAGATGTTGAAAAGAATACAAGTAATCCTCTGCCACTAGATTGCGAATTCAATTTCATGTTCTGTCAAAGCAAGAAAGAGTACTCCAAGTGACACCTCCCTAGATGCAGTACTCCCTTTTACAATGTACCTCACTCTCTTATATATATATATATATATATATATATATATATATATATATATGGTTGTATCATACTTTCAGTATTGGTAGAATGATCCAACCGTTTCCTCTACAAGTGCCGTTCATTGTTGGAACCAAAATTGTCTAACGCTCGTATCTGCTTTTACAATGGAGTCGTACCTGGTCAGCGTTCATTCTAGACGCCAGTAAATTCTATGGATGAATGGCCAAACCGCTCCAGGATGAATGCAGAAACAAGACAAGAAGAAATTTCCTCTACAACCTCAGGAAAAGATTGCTATAATGAATGGGAGAGTTCATTTTTATCCATAAAGTGGCCACCACACCACAGTTCTTCCATGGAGTGAAAGTCCATCATAGGAGCTTATCAAAACAATGGTTTCCTCTAGAAGAGTCATTCATTTTAGCTTCTACAAAACTTACTGATCTCTTGTGATCAGTTTTCTGTTATTAAAGCCAAACTCTGAAATAGCAAATATTTCTTCTTCCGCAGTTGTAAATTTTAATAGGAGTTACCTTCACAACTTTCATAAAAAAAACATTCGACTAGCTACAACCACTATAAATGATTTCCCTCACTCTCTATTTGTGCCTAAATCTAAATATAGATTCCATGAACAAAGCTTCTTTTCCATTACTGCTCGCCTTTGGAACACTGTTCCACTGGCCTGCTTCCTTGTTGAATACAACATGATAGCCTTCAAATCCAGTGTACACAAGTTCTTGTTGAGCTGTCCCCATAAATAATCAAATTCTACACCATTAACGATTATTATGCTATCATCTTACATCCATTAACCTTTATCCTCGAATTGCCTTCGGGCCTTGATAAGTGGTGACTTTCAAGTAAGAAAAAAAAAACCCAAGATTCTATTTTTTTTTTTTTTTTTTTTTTGTATAAGTTTAAAAATTGTGCAAAAAAAAAAAATATAAAAAAAATAAAATGACTTTACTGCATTCCGGGCAATGCCAAGTAGGTACGTCTAGTTAATCCTAAAGATTAGATATCATTGCGGGGAGAGAGTCAATCTGGAGTCAAATTCGTTTCAGCCGGCTCCCCCACCTCTGAATCTTATATAATGAAAATTTAACAACGAAATGCCACAGTTAATGATCTTCCTGCGATAGTTTGTCTATTATTTAGGCATCTAAAATAACAACTGTCTCTGATTGCATTTCAAGTGATATTCAGTTACACAATGACGGAAGCTTTTCCATTAGTTTCGTACATCATATTTCCGACCAAAAATTTATTCTTGCTTGAATTTTGATGCTGCTCTTCTCAAAAGCAATCTCGTGAGGAATTTCTTCCATTTACGAGTAAAATATTTTTCAAGCTTCATTTTACAACTTTTTTATTTTTCAATTTTCTTTTTTTTCTTTTCTTTTTTGTGTGTGTGTCCCACTAAACTTGAACATTTAATCCATTTAGAGGTCAATCTCATTTCTTACTCGATTGTTTCATATTTTGAGGGAAGCAACTTTTAAATTGAATGAACAAAAAAAAAAAAAAAAAAGACGAGTAAATTAAATTTTCGAAGTTGCAAATACAAAATTGCGAAAATCTTAAAGTCACTTTTGCAATCATTGATCTAAAAATCTGTTAAGGATTTAATTTTATTTCGACTTTATCGATCGTCTGTTGACTATTTTGGATTTCTACAAGTTCAGCTTTTAACAAAATTGATAACTTTGGCACAAGACATAGCGTTTAGGCCTTGTTTAATTTACATGTTTGAAGCATTTTGTTATTGCGTCCTTTTTTAACCAATGAATCACCGTTTATCAAGGCCAAAAGCCAATCAAGGCTAAGAGTGTTTGCTTAATAACTAAAATCTGTTATTGCTTAAAAGATTTGGAGAAGAAATTTTTAAAATATTATAAAAAATAATTATTTTATATTAACTCCTATCATGATAAAAATATGCTCAATATTGTGGATAGAGCATTAATATACAAAAAGAATGTAATAAACAAATGAAAGTTGCATATTTTTACAAGTTTTTTTTATAATTATCAAATGGTGGAATAAATCATGAGAAGATTAAAAAAAAAAAAAAAATTTGAGGCTTTTACATAATAATTCTTCAAATACTTTTGAATTTTTTGGAATCCAACGCCATTCCAATCGGATGCTTTTTTCAGTAAATCTACTGATACGTTCCTCATTACAAAGACATTCTGTTGATCATTTAATTTTTTTTTTTTACTCATAATTCAAAATTGTTTTGTAAAGTTTTCAAATTAATATTTACTAATTAGTTATTGTTACTTTTTTCCTGCTGGGGATAAAAGTTATTTCTTTGAAAATCCATGGGTTAAAGAATTTTCTTATTTTATTTGTTTAAATATTTGAGTATAATTTATAATAGACTTGTAAAATATATAACTTTACCTTTATTTTATTATTTCATTCACACACACACACACACACACACACACACACACACACACACACACACACACACACACACACACATAATAGGCTCCCTTAGTCTTTGACAGACTGTGGATACCCACGAAGGGGTGCCTGCACGTTAAATTTTTGTGGCAGGAGGTGCGCAATCTCCAACCACACCTTTCCTGAGTCGACATTGTTAAATACCAGTAGCAATTGAAATGTATGTACAGGACGTCTGGAAACAAATGCCGAGATAAGCGGAGAGCATATACAGTGCCTAGAATTCCCAAATGGTCACCCATCTGGTATTAACCAGGCTCAACATTGCTTAACTTCGGTGATCTGCCGAGAACTGGTGTGTCAACATGATTATGCCTGACAATAAAAAAAAATATGGCATATATATATATATATATATATATATATATATATATATATATATATATATATATATATATATATATATATATATATATACATATATATTGTCTGAATAAGCTTTGTGTAATTTCTAAGTGAAATAAAAAATGCAGTCTAAATTCCTAGGGATACTAAGCTCAGTATAAACTGACTTACCATTGGAAAATTCACAATTAGAAAAGAGAGATTGAACTATAAAACAGTAAAAAATAAAATAAAAACACGTAAAAAAAATTACCATAAAGACACATCTTAAATGTGTATTTATTTTCTCAAACATAAAAAACACTCGTGAGGAGAGTGATCTATAGATTCTAGTTTTACTGGAAGTTAAAATCAATAAATATTTATTATTTTATTATTACTACCAGTAGTTAAAGTTTTTTTGTTTTTTTTAACAAAAGCAAATTAAAACATTATTAAAAGAATCGTTTTTGGCATCAGAAAATAGGCTTAAATTGTAAAATAGAAAACGCAGATCATCAACCGTTTGTCATATAGTTATTTCAGAGATTTAATAAAAGATACAGTCATTAAATTAAATGGTACTGATCAAAATACCACTTTCCCAAAAACAAAATGTAAACGCAATACAGTTACAATATAGATGTTTGAAAATTAAAGTACATATTATTAAATAATAATTATTATTTCACTTATGTATATGTTATATTAGTGTTGGGACGATTATTTGGAATCAGAAAAATCAGAACGTTTTGGGGTACTAGAATCGGAATCAGAAAAATTTGTGCCTATTTTCTGATGTGAAAAACGATTTCTTTAATGATGTTTTTATTTGCTTTTGTTTAAAACAAATCTGAAACTACTGGTAGTCATAAAAGAATAATAAATATTTGTTGATTTTAAACTTCCATTAAAACTAAAATCTATAAATCACCTTCTCACAAGTGTGTTTTTATGTTTGAGAAAATATATGCACATTTAAGATGTGTCTTTATGGTAATTGGGACAAAACTACTTTATAATTAAATATTTAGAGATTTCTGAAGAATCAGAATCGGTAATAATATTGGAATCGTCCCATTATTAACATATCTTTTTAGGAGTACGAAATTTAATAATAGCTATGTACAGACCAAATTTATCAATCATGATGAATTAAAAAAATAAAAAGTGAAAAACTAACTGACCAGTTTAGGGATGAATTAAGAAAAAAAATATATATATGAGATGGAAATATGTCGTTGAGGGGAGTCTTTATGAGTTGGGATTAAAAAATAAACACAGGGAAAGAATCATAGAAACTACATTAAGTCCTAAAAGATTTTCTCTTTGTTTGCAAAGAGAAGGTCTCAAGGACTTAATAGAGATAGCTTCTAAAATTTTCAAGTAGTAAGGAACATGTGGCCTGATCCAAACGCAGAACGAGTCCGGAGAACAATATATATATATATATATATATATATATATATATATATATATAAATTGTTGTTGTATAACTAAATTAAGCTTATTCTTAGTTTTTAAAAATGAGCAAGCATTGTAAGCATCCAATGGTCAAAACAGTTGCACTTTGGAAATGAATATTAGCTACAACCGTTTGATGTGTACAACATCAATGCAATGATTAGGTGTTCATTGAAAGAAAACCATTTTTTAGGACGTATGTTTCACATTATGATGTCGGTTCAAACTGGTGATACAAGCGAAAACATAAATTTCATTGAATGTTGTTTGGTGTTCATATTGATAAGAATTGGAACATGACTTGGAACAGATACATTGAGAGCATTGCTAAGGCCGCTGTGAAGAAGGTGGGCTCTCTCTACCGTGCTAGAAAACTACTTATGCTTGAAAGTTTTCCTGCACCTCCTCTATAAGGCCACCCTTCGCCCATGTATGGAGTATTGTTGTCATATTTGGGCTGGTGAATCTGCTACTAGTCTCTCTCTCCTAGATATAAGGTTCAAAAGAGAATCCCCAACCTGATAGTTCCTGAACTGTCATCTAAGCTTCAGCCTCTGTCCCATCGATGAAATGTTGCATCCCTCTGCCTGTTCTACAAGTATTTTAATGGTGAATGCTCTGACGAACTACAAGCACTTGTACCCCCTTGATGTAAATACCTCCGTCAAACCTGACAAGCAGCTAAATCCCACCCCTTCACAGTAGATATCCCTAAGTGTAAGAAAGCCTTCTACTCCAATAGTTTCTTCCCCAGAACTACAAGACTTTGAAACTCCCTTCTGGGATTCTGCTTTCCTAACTGTACTGACATGCAGAAGTTCAAGTGTAATTTGAACAGACATCTTGCTGCTCATCTCCCTTCATAATGTCCCTGCAACTTATGTCCCCGCTAGTAGCCCTCTATTTCAAAGTGGCACTGTGCCTTGTTTAGGGTGAAAGTTGAATTAAAAAAAAAAAAAAAAGAAAGAAATAATTACATTGAACGATTAGCTTTACAAAACATTTCAAAATTAAGTGAAGCTAATATTTTATAGACTAGATGACACCAACCAAGTCATGTGATAGGGATTTTTAAATTTAGATGTTGAAAATGGTCACCAGTTGCATACTTTTTAAACGGTGTCTCCAATCCTAAGCATGATTCAAATAATGTAAGGGGAATAACTCCTATTTTAAACTAAGTTATAAGTATTAGTTACAGTTAAAATTTAATTCCTTTTTTTTTTTTTTTTTTTTTTTTTCTAGTGTTTGGACGATTAATTGGAATCCGGAATAAAAAAAAAATATTGGACTTTTTAGGGGTATTGGAATTGATATCAGAATCAGAAAAAGTTGTACCTATTTTCTGATACCAAAAACGATTCTTTTAATTGTCATTTTCTTTAATTTTATTTAAAGCAAAATCTTCCGTTGCTCATAGTAATAACGAAATAATAAATACTTATTGATTTTAAACAACCGGTAAAACAAAAAGAGATCATCCCTCACAAGTATATTTAACATTTCCTTTTTTTTTAATACAAAGGAGTTACCACTTATCAAGGCCCAGAGACCACTCGAGGATAAGGGGTAATGGGTATACATTAGTCAATGGGATTATAGCGTAGTAATCACAAGTAGTGGAAAATTTGTAAATTGGATTACTTAGGGGAGACGGTTCATCAAGAATTTGTTTACGTTGGACTTGAAGACAATCAAATTGTAGTCAACTGGAAAGCAGGCAAACGGAAGACAGTTCCACAGCTGTGCAGTTCTAAGAAAGAAGCTTTGTTCATGGAATCTATATTTAGGTTTAGGTACAGATAAAAAGTGTGGGAAATTATTTATAGTAGTTTTGGCTAGACAAAGGTTTTTCGTAAAAGTTTGGCGAGGGGGAGAGACCATAGATTGAAGTTCAGCTGAGCACTTGTCACAAAAATAACGATCAAGCAGAGATAGGCTCGCAACGTCTCTTCTGTGAGAAAGAGGTTGCAGGGAAGAGAAAAGGGCATCCCCCCACTAAGCTAGGAAGTCTATTTTGAACTCTGTCAAGGCAGGATAAGCTGCTTCTAGTAGCTCCTGTCCAGATGTGGCAGCAGTACTCCATCATTGGCTGTAAAAAATATTTGCACATTTAATAAGATTTTGCGGTAATTAGGAAAAGATGAGAACTCTATAGTTAAATCTCTAGAAATCTCTGAAGAATCGGAATCTGTAATTGTATTGGGATCAGGAAAAATATTGGAATCGTCCCATTACTACATTTATTTTTATATATACGGTCAAATATGTGTGGACAAACAAAGATAAAAAGCTAAAATGACTTTACTCCATCCCGGACAACGACGGTAAACACATTTAGTAAGAAATGCAGAAAACAATTTTTTGCATTTGGAACTTTTATTTTTTTCTTTCTTTTTTTTATTATCTCGTTATTCAAATATGTTCATAAATCTGTCATGCATCTTGAGGATGAATCACTATCCAGAATTCTTCAACTTCGCTTGAAATGCATGGCAGAAATGTATTTCCCATTGGTGATATCGCTGAAGATTGCCAAGCTGCTAGCTTTTGATGAATTCCATAGTTTAAAGGAATTATGGGATATTTATTTCCTTCTAATCCTGCTTTGGGGGGTGGGGGTAGTTGCTTTCTATCTATTTTGGGGGGAGGAGGGGCGGGCGGATAAGACATAAAATATATTCAAGTGTATCACGGTTTTATTCTTGTCTTATTAGCTTGCTGGAGTATGGTTAGAAACCAATTGGAAATCGACATTTTGATTGATTAGAAAATGTTGCTGGAAGCGTCTTCAGAAATAATTATTATAGAATGCAATATATATATATATATATATATATATATATATATATATATATATATATATATATATATATATATATATATTGGAACAGTGAGAGACCATTTTTATTCGCTGGTGCAAAAGTTTCCGGTACCAACTTAAAAAGTATATATAGTTTGGTATGCTTCACAGTGGATCAAATCTTTATTCTTTTTTTATTAGTCACTATTTATGAAGGCTAAAGTCCACTAAAGGATAAATTGTTGGAATCGATTTTCATTTGAATGACCAAGGCTATTATGAGAAGATTGAAAATGATGAATTGAATAAAATGTCATCGCTTATGAGAACAGTTTATGATAAGTATGTGTAGATATTAGATTTGAAGATGACCATGTTGTTATCTGCAGGGAAGGAAAATTACTTATTTTGACCCAGCTAATATAAAACATTTTTAAACAATCACCTAAAAATAAAAAAAAAAATCAGTACAAGGGAATAATTCATATATTTAACTTGAAGCATATAATAGTAGTTTTAATATTTAATAAGAATTTTAATATTTCTAACCTATCAATGCTTCAAAATAAACGTCCTGTCTCTTTAAAGTACCAGCATGCTCCATATTTCCTCATTCAACACTCAGAATTTGGATTCATAATCACTAAAATAACATCACAGATAATAACGTCTATGATGTAAAAAAAAACAACAAGTTTTTATTTTTCTAAAAAATAAAATAATATAATCTGACACTATACTCACGTTAATTTTGAAGATGGAATTTTATTCCGAAAAATTTAAGATTAAAGAAAAATTAAAAACAAGTTGGTACTACTATAGGTGTATCAGAATTTTTGTAGAATTTTTGACATCCCTAACACGAAACTACGAATAAAATATAAAAAACTCGTAATTTCTCTTTTAAAAGTGAATTGTTTATTTTCTTTATGGATTATACTTCCAAAATAAAATATTAAAGTTGTATAAAAAGTAATAGAAATATTATTTTTTTTATTAAAAAAAAACAACAGTAATGAAATTAATTGAATTTTACGAGTTCAGTATTTTACAATTTTTAAACTTTAAAAATCTATCAAAATTTTTCTATTGATTCTATTTTTACGATATTTTCAGGGTCAATGTGAAATTTTATGCTCTTTCCAATAAACCGAATATAATATTTTAGACAAACGTTTTTTTTTTTAATTCACGCCCACCCCTATTTTGAAATGTCTATTAAAAAGTAAATAATTAATTTATGTGCCAAAGTTTTATATATCGCAAATTGAAGATAAAAGATCAATAAATAATATATTCTAATTTAAAACAACAAAAAAGAACAGTTTTTTTAGAAATTTACCTGTAAAGTCCGAAGTTTAAAACCTTTTTTTTTAAAAAAAAAAACCCACGTTGTTTGCATTTTTTTTTTTTTTAATGAAACCTTGGTCCTTGCCCCTTTAATTGAAAAAAAAATTAGGGTTTGAATTACATTTTTCGAGTAGTTATAAGCTTGGAAAGACAGGGAGTCGAATTAATTCACGCCCTCCAATTTTTAAATGTCTATTAAAAAGTAAATAATTGATTTATGTGCCAAAGTTTTATATATCACAAATTGGAGATAAAAGATCAATAAATAATATATTCTAATTTAAAACAAAAAAAAAGGACAGTTTTTTTTTTTTTTTAAATATACCTGTAAAGTCCGGAGTTTAAAATCTTTTTTTTTTTTTTTTTAAACCCACGTTGTTTGTATTTTTTTAAAAAATGAAACTTTGGTCCTTGCTCCTTTAATTGAAAATAAAATTAGAGTTTGAACTACATTTTTCGAGTAGTTATAAGCTTGGAAAGACAGGGGGTTGAATTATTCAATATTTTTCATGAAGTTTCTGACACACCTAGTACTACTATAGTGTGATTCCTACCCTATTTTGGGGGTTTAAAGTAACTCTTACCAAAGGAGTATAGGGGGGGGGGAAACTTCTGGACACCATTTTATTATATTCTATAAAACATGCTGATACACCCATGTAAACTACCTCTAAAATTTCACAGAATTTCAAATTACAATGAATCCTTCCATTCAAATTGGTATAATGGAAGAATTCGTTTCCTTTTTTAACTGACTGAACCGACTGGCAACCATTTCTCCTGCGCCTCCATACTTGCACATTCTGTCCACGGACCGTCTTGTTAGTTAAAATCACTGGCCCATTGCGACAAGAATTTTCCTCAACCAGGAGGCCATGTTGAAGGAGATATTGTGTTGCTGTTTCCCAACTGTGAACCACAACAGAATGAAACTCTGGTAACAATATCTCGGAAGGATAAGCTGTTTCTCCATATTTTAAAGGTTAATGTTTTATAAGTGAAAATGGTTAAATCAACTTGAAACGGGAATATTACATTATTTGTTTTTTGTTTTTTTTTGTTTAAGTTTTATTTATTTATTTATTTATTTATTATTATTTTTTTTTTTTTTTGGTCACCCATATTGAGGAAGGAATAGAAAATGAGTGAAGGAATCACGCTATAGTAGCACCAAGAAATTTTTAATCTAACATTGAAAGAAGTCTTTTATTTTTCAATATTGATATTTCTAACCTATCCGATTGGTTGGTTGGTTGGTTGTTTTTGTTTTACGGCATATCAACCCTTTTTAGGTCATTTAATGAAGTCAGTTTCTATTTAACCCATAGTTAGGACCCTAACAGATACTACCACTCCGGTTCAGAGTGGACCTGGGAGCAATGGCAATTAAGGGGTGACTCCACACTCCCCAAAGCCCGCAAGCTGGGGCCTCACCATCGGATATAGTTTAAGGTCATATCCAGGACCTGACCAATCCGAATTGTCCACCTTTGAAATTCGAATTTTTTTTTTTTTCGGTATAAGTTTAATAATGTGCAACAATTTTTATTTTATTATTATGGGATCATTGCTTATCAAGGCCCGAAAGCCACTCAAGGGTAAGGGTTTATAAGTGTCAAGTGAGACAAGACCGTGGTGATCGGGGATTGTGGGATTTGGGTAGGGTTTGATTATTTAAGAGGACGGCTCATTTATATTAGAATTTATTAACTAAACTGGCTTCACTGTATCCTGGTCAACGCGGTGTAGGTAAAGCTAATGAGTAATCATTAGAAATGAACTATTTAGACAAAAGAACAGGCAGAAATTTAAATGTAATGTGAACAAGCATCTTGCGACCCATAATTCACTTAGGTTGCTTCTATTTAAATCTGGTTTATATCACAGTGACCTTTTATATTCCAGTGGTAGCACGCCTTGTTTGGAATGATTAAAGGTAAATATCACACACACACACACGCACACGCGCGCACGCGAAAATAAAACTTTTGCAATGTCCATCTATTTTCGTTTTGTTTGTTTGATAGGTCATTAAGCTTTGCTCACATGATCCCGGATCATTCTTTTCCTCTTTTGTGCATCGCGTATTGATCAATCTCGTGGCATGACTCAAGTGTTGCTCGCCATGTGATACAGCATTGCATCCACCTTTCCTATGCAAACAATGCCTGGTTTCTATGACAACCATTGTTGTGGAATGCATTGCAAGTAAATAAACCTCAAATTGGATGCATATTTTCTGCCTACTTCATGAACGGACATTGCAAATTAAACAATATCAAAAGCACATTTAAATAAAGTGTGTTATGATGATGACGGCGACGACTAATCTTCTATTATTATTAAAGTCGAGTTAATCAACGTTTGTTTCGTATTTGTTTTTTTTCCCCCCTATATATTTTCAACAAGATTACCCGTCTCAGTAGAAGTAAAATCAATTCCTGAAGCGGAGCAGTTTTGCCGAATTGCTAGGCCCCCTTACAAGAATTAAAATAAAAAATAATGCTGCTAAACTTCATCTTTTGAACCCTTATTCTATTTCGGATCAAAATCCACTACATGATTTTAATTCTAGAAAATGTTGAAAATTCAAGGCTGAAGCTTAAGAAGTCTTAAGAACAAATTGAAAGTTGTAGAGTATTTATTAATTGATGTCCAATACCTAGTTTTATGACGTCACAAAAACAAGTCAGAGGTATACACGCTTTGAATAAAAATGAAACTAAATATAGCCCACATTTGGATCTGTTAACGCCTAGTAGTTGTGTTCCAAAGTTTATGATAGGTCAATTAGTTTAGATTTTAATCTTGTACAAAAATATGAATATACCTAACTTTGTAAACATATTAGGTTGGTGTAAAAATAATGTCGTTTTTTGACGTTCAACTATATATATATATATATATATATATATATATATATATATATATATATATATATATATATATATATATATAAACTACATTATTTTTGCACCAACCTAATAGAAATATACACACCATAGTTATGTTGACACACAAGTTTTCATTAGATCAAAAAAAGTTAAGCCACATTTAGCCTGGTTAGTACCAGATGGGTGGCCATTTGGGAATATCAGCATTGCTTGTAAGAGAACAATGGTGTCACTTCCTCATAAAACATGCAAAAACTAATATTCTTAAAAGTGTTTCCCTTGACCAAGATATAGATACAACAGGAGGCTGCTTGCAAATTTAATATTTTCTAGAAACTTCCTCCTTGAAGGAACATCTGACTTCATCTGCCAAAGATGAATTCATACCAGTAGGAGAAGGAATAGAAAGGAATGTTTACTATCAGCTTTCTTTATTTTTATTTTTTTAATTTTGTCAGCTTCTATGTTGTTGCTGTATACTTGGATGGATTTGGACGATTTGGAAATTCTGAGTGCTTTATGCAAAATGCGGCCCAAGTGGTCTTACAAATTGAGTGCTGGTACCAATCTGCTAATGCAATGAACAACAGGCAGTCATTTGTTGTGATCTGTGCTGACTGAACACTGACTGATGATGACAGATCGAATTCACTTATTTTGTAGAGATGAGTGAATTGTTCAGTTAATTAGAAATTATGGTTTATTAGAACAATAAAAACAAAGATTTCCTTCAATCATATACGTCGATCACAGAACTTAAATATATTTTCAAATGTATTTTATCTTATTAACCCTTTACCTATTTTTTCATGCAATAAATATTTTTTTTTTAAATAATAAAACCCACATGTGATGGAAATAACCATGCAACTAATGCACGAACATAAACAAACCACTCATTCATTTGTTGAACCATGCATAGATCTGTACTTTGAAGACCAGTTGAGCTGAGAAACCATAAGAGTAAGAAATATTGCTTTTTTTTTTTTTTAAAGGAAACTTGAAAGTACAATTTGGTGGTAAAGCGTTAAAATATATGTTAACGCCAATTGTGAAATTGCCAATTTATGAAGTGAACTGGTCATTTGCCAATTTTATGAAGTGAACTGGTCATTTTCCCATTTTATGAAGTGAACTGGTCATTTTCCCATTTTATGAAGTGAACTGGTCATTTTCCCATTTTATGAAGTGAACTGGCCATTTGCCCATTATATGAAGTGAACTGGTCATTTTCCCTTATTATGAAGTGAACTGGTCATTTACCCATTTTATGAAGTGAACTGGCCATTTGCCCATTATATGAAGTGAACTGGCCATTTGCCCATTATATGAAGTGAACTGGTCATTTGCCCATTTTATGAAGTGAACTGGTCATTTGCCCATTTTCTGAAGTGAACTGGTCATTTGCCCATTTTCTGAAGTGAACTGGTCATTTGCCCATTTTCTGAAGTGAACTGGTCATTTGCCCATTTTCTGAAGTGAACTGGTCATTGCCCATTTTATGAAGTGAACTGGTCATTTTCCCATTATATGAAGTGAACTGGTCATTTGCCCATTATATGAAGTGAACTGGTCATTTACCCATTTTATGAAGTGAACTGGTCATTTGCCCATTTTATGAAGTGAACTGGTCATTTGCCCATTTTATGAAGTGAACTGGTCATTTTCCCATTTTATGAAGTGAACTGGTCATTTTCCCATTTTCTGAAGTGAACTGGTCATTTTCCCATTTTCTGAAGTGAACTGGTCATTTTCCCTTATTATGAAGTGAACTGGTCATTTACCCATTTTATGAAGTGAACTGGCCATTTGCCCATTATATGAAGTGAACTGGCCATTTGCCCATTATATGAAGTGAACTGGCCATTTGCCCATTATATGAAGTGAACTGGTCATTTGCCCATTTTATGAAGTGAACTGGTCATTTGCCCATTTTATGAAGTGAACTGGTCATTTGCCCATTTTCTGAAGTGAACTGGTCATTTGCCCATTTTCTGAAGTGAACTGGTCATTTACCCATTTTCTGAAGTGAACTGGTCATTTACCCATTTTCTGAAGTGAACTGGTCATTGCCCATTTTATGAAGTGAACTGGTCATTTTCCCATTTTATGAAGTGAACTGGTCATTTTCCCATTTTATGAAGTGAACTGGTCATTTGCCCATTATATGAAGTGAACTGGTCATTTACCCATTTTATGAAGTGAACTGGTCATTTGCCCATTTTATGAAGTGAACTGGTCATTTGCCCATTTTATGACGTGAACTGGTCATTTACCCATTTTCTGAAGTGAACTGGTCATTTTTCCATTATATGAAGTGGACTGGTCATTTGCCCATTATATGAAGTGGACTGGTCATTTGCCCATTTTATGAAGTGAACTGGTCATTTGCCCATTATATGAAGTGAACTGCTCATTTTCCCATTTTATGAAGTGGACCGGTCCTTTGCCCATTTTCTGAAGTGAACTGGTCCTTTGCCCATTTTCTGAAGTGAACTGGTCCTTTGCCCATTTTCTGAAGTGAACTGGTCCTCTGCCCATTTTCTGAAGTGAACTGGTCCTCTGCCCATTTTCTGAAGTGAACTGGTCCTTTGCCCATTTTCTGAAGTGAACTGGTCCTTTGCCCATTTTCTGAAGTGAACTGGTCCTTTGCCCATTTTCTGAAGTGAACTGGTCCTTTGCCCATTTTCTGAAGTGAACTGGTCATTTGCCCATTTTCTGAAGTGAACTGGTCATTTGCCCATTTTATGAAGTGAACTGGTCATT
This sequence comes from Euprymna scolopes, assembly GCF_053919585.1. Classification (NCBI taxonomy): domain Eukaryota; kingdom Metazoa; phylum Mollusca; class Cephalopoda; order Sepiida; family Sepiolidae; genus Euprymna; species Euprymna scolopes. The sequence continues at coordinate 38,653,932 of NC_136511.1, forward strand.
TTTCCATTATATGAAGTGAACTGGTCATTTTTCCATTATATGAAGTGGACTGGTCATTTGCCCATTATATGAAGTGGACTGGTCATTTGCCCATTTTATGAAGTGAACTGGCCATTAGCCCATTATATGAAGTGAACTGGTCATTTGCCCATTTTATGAAGTGAACTGGTCATTTGCCCATTATATGAAATGAACTGCTCATTTTCCCATTTTATGAAGTGGACCGGTCATTTGCCCATTTTATGAAGTGAACTGGTCATTTGCCCATTTCATGAAGTGTTCAAATAACTTTCAGATTACTTCTTTCAATGGAAAAGAAAAGGTTAAAAAGAACAATAGAAAATATATGGTAACTAAAGAATCAGCCAAAGAAATTATTCAGGACGCCCATTTGAATAGTGACCGTTTGAATTTGGTAGTGTGAAGAAAACTTATTTGAGAATTAATGAACTATATGGCAAATTTCGCAGTCAATTATATACCGTCTGTCTTGTCTGGTCCACTTCATGAAATGGGCAATTTCACAATTGACATGTAACGTATATGGAAAACCCGCCTTAGAAACGTTGATCAACTCACATCAAATAATAATATTATTATTATTATTATTATCATTATTATTATAATAACAGCAGCCCTGCTTTCATTTTTATTGTTTCTGTAAAGCAATTCAGTAAAATCGGAAAAAACTTCTGCCAGATAAAATGAGGGATTAATTTTGATAAATTAATTTCTAAATACAAATAAATCCAAATCTCTAATTACTTTGCACCACGTTTGACACGTTCACTTAGCAATCCATAAAAGCAGACGATGCGTGAAAGGAATTTCCGTAAACGTTATTTTTCAGCACACAAGCTTTAAATGGAAATTTGAATCTTAATTAAAACGGCATATTTCGTGAAAAGGATCTTGGTATAAGCATCATCATCATAATCATCATCAGATCATTTGTAATATTATTGGTGGTGGGGGAGTAATATATGATTTTTATTGACGTCTACATATGTTTGATCGTCTACATATGAATGTGTCTATTGATCGTCTAAACAGGACATAACCATTATATCATTAAGGAACAAATAATAGTCTCTTAGGGTTTTACATCGGCCAACTAATGGAGAAACATAGCTTATCCATCTTTGGTTTGACAGATCATTGGAAAAGCTGCAAACGAAGATTCGTACGACTCAAATCCTTGGTAGTATTTACAGCAGCTTTATTCTGGATGTTTCCCCCCATTGAAAAGCTGCAACGCTGACTGGATTTTTAGTGTCAACATTTTCCCCTACTCGGAGCTATTACAATCCCTGAACCATCCCTCTGACTACCAACTGGGTCTGTTAACTCTGACTCTCAACTTTTGACTAACTGATACGTGTATTTCCAAGCTGTTTCATTACATAATTTTGTTTATGTTCTAACATTCTTTTTCAGTAAGTTAATATTTTTGCTTGTGCTAGTTATGAAAATTAACATTCCTTTCTATTAAAACATTTTAAAATAAATAATTTTATCTGTACATATTATTTTGTTAGGATTACATTCTTTCTGACGTTCTACAAATATTAATAACGATCACAATAATCATCGACCAGCACATCTTTCGGCATTGCTCAGTCAATATCTAAGATGTCATTTCTATACAGGCATAACTTACATTATTCAGAGTAAAATTCATATTTTCTTGTAAATAGTTTTCATTTTACAATCATTTAAAGTATTTAATGTATTCATTACGGTCGGTTGTTCAAAATGCATTTGATCAGTCTATATAATTGTTTACATCTACTTTTGTTGCTGGTCTAAGATATATACACACTCACGGCGAGTAAAACACAACACAGTTGATCTATAAAAATATATTGTTTTTATTTCACACCGACAAATCAGCTTTGGATTATAAGTTATTGCTGGTGTTTTGACATCTCTGAAGACACGTGGAGTTTGTGTATGGTTAGATCAGATGTTGGCGGTAAAGAAATGTGTCAAGCTTGCTTCTCTCTTGCCGACTGCCCCGCTTTCTCTTTGTGACGATTTATATAAACATTCTTTTCCCATTGGAATGTTTAATATCTCCTATTGTCTATTGTTTTAATCCTTTGATCGATATCCTCTCACATACTTCTGGGTCAAATTATGCATTCCAATAGACAATGGTGGAAAGTCTGGCATTACTCACATGGAATCTATCCGTGTGTATGCAACCCATCGAACATTTCTCTTCTCAGGGTCGCTTGCCAATATCAAACAGAGCAATGGATACTTGTTTCTGTGTATGTTTGGTGAGTTTGAAAGCTGAAGATCGTGGAAGAAATGATGATTTGCACTGAATTAAGAATAAAATGAAAATCTTAGTTGCAGCTCAGCACGTGAATACTGTCTTAAGGCCATGAGATGTGAGCTGGAGAATTTTGATGGAAATTTGGAAGCAGTGGCTAGCAGGAAAGATCATCACAAATGTCCTAAGTTAAATTTCGCAGTCTGAAACAGGTATTTATAAAAGAAAAACCGTTTTCGTATTTGGCGTCAATCGATTAATTCAGTATAGAACAAATAATTTATAATTAATATAGAAGTACGAAACAGTGGAACATGGTTGAGCTCTCACAATATATATATTGATGAACTCGGGGGGAGAAAACAGTGTAATTGCACATAACTTCACTTCAATCTGTTCCAACAGTCTTCATAAAGGGAAATGTCTTCATAAATTTAAGTTAGTTTTCTTAGTATAAATCAGTATTTTCAAAAATATAAAAATAAATACATAAAAAAAAAGCAAACAAACATATAACTGGAGCCAAATAAATCAGTATTTTCAAAAATATAAAAATAAATTTAAAAAAACAACTGGAGCCAAATAAATCAGTATTTTCAAAAATAAAATAAAAAAAAAAAAAAATAACTGGAGCCAAATAAATCAGTATTTTCAAAAAATATAAAAAAATAAATAAATAAATAACTGGAGCCAAATAAAACATTCTTGACAATAATAAAGGTGGAGTGTGGAAACGAGAAAATAGGCTAATCCGAATCTAGTATCGATATGTCATTGCTATTTAGGTCACGGCTAGATAATTTTATTTTAAATACGTTATTATATTGTCAATAACAGTACAATAACAACAAATGAAAATTGGCTAGTTTGATTTGCTAACATAAATGCTACTTTGGTCTGACTTTAAAATGCAAATCCGACAAGATAACTTTATAGATTAGATTTATTAGTATTTATCCACGTGTAATTTACATGGGTCAAGCAAGCACTTTTCCTTAAATTCCTTTTATTTATTTATATAGTTTGGACTTTTGTCTATATATTCTAAAATCAAAATGTCTGACGGTGAATGGTTGCTTATTTCATATCGACATCCAAATATTTTTCAGGGGGGGGACCTTATTTTCTTAGATTTCTATTTCAAGAGGCATAAAAGTTGTTTCTGGAGGCGTGGTGACGGGGATGAGGTGTGATTAATGTTCGTTTTTTTTGTTTGTTTGTTTTTTTTTATCAATTCTTCAATAAAAGTGAGATATACTTTGCTAGTGTCCGTGAACAAAGCCGGGAAGATTCGACTTCATAAACGATGATAAGCAGGAATTTTACTTATCTAATCGTCGCCATAGAAGAAGAACAAAGTTGTCCGTCTTTGTAGTGTGCTCGTTGATTTCTGTAACTGGGGAAAAAAAAAAAAAAAAATGAGATGAAAGAGGAACCTCACCCTCTGTTCAGTGGAGCTGATGAGCTACTTTTTATGGCCGTTTCAGGTTTGAGCAAACTGTGGAGGAGGCGGTGATAGTGTGAAGTTATGGGAGGAAATATGAAATGAAATCCGACCTCAAACTGCCCTATCCTCCTCCTCCTCTTTAATGCGAAAAAAGCCTTTTGAAAGTATTTCAACTTCAATTTGAATCGGTGTTGACCCAGAATATCTAAGCCAAACAAAAAAAATGTCCCCTTTTGTAAGTGGATTTTTGATTAAATTCCATCTTGTGTTACCAAAACCACTTTCTTTATAAATGACTTGAAACTCATTCATGCCTCTGCTTTTTTTTTTTTTTTTTTTTTTAATGCATTTTCACCCCAAACCAAAGCACAGTGCCACTTTGATGTAGAAGCTACTATTTAGGACATAATTTGCAGGAGTACTATGTAGGGAGTTGAGCTGTAATATGTCTGTTTACATTACACTTGAACTTCTGCATGTCGGTACGATCAGAGAAGCAGGAACCCAGAAAGGAATTCCAAAGTCTAGTAGTCCTAGGGAAGAAACTATTAGAGTAGAAGGCTTTATGGCATCTATGGATTTCTACTGTGTAGGGGTGGGATTTTGCTGCTTGTCGTGTTTGTGGGGGAGGTATTTACGTCGAGGGGGTACAAGAACTTGTAGTTCGTTGGAGCACTTACCATTAAAATACTTGTAAAACGTTGATAGGACAGCGGTTGAAGCCTAGTTAAAAGTGCGGGACCTGTTAGGTTGGCGACTTTCTTGTTTTAAAAAAAAAGCAGAAAAAGCAAACCTCTTATTCATCAAGAGACGACGAACCTGTGTAACGTCTGCGAGGCAACCTATGGTGCTAGCAATTTTGTTGGGTTTTAGTTTTATATGGAACTAGCGGGGGTACCCGGCGTTGCCCGGGTGTTTGGAGGTGTGTATGTAGGCTCTGTTTTAATATTATAAAAAAAAAAACATGATGTTAAAAAAAATTGGAAAAAACAATACAAACCAAAAAGGAAAAAAAAAGGTGTAAAAGAGGAAAAAAAGTTTAGGTAGGAAGGTAGGCTCAAACCTGAAGCATCGAGGCTAAGGCAGAAAAAAAAGCCTGACACGTTACCCCTACACCAAAGAGACATACAATTGAGATCGGATAAAATTAAACCTTTAAAAACACTTGCTGGTGGTTTAAACTAACGTCAATGTTTTCTAGGTCAAACATGACGTCATTGTTGTAGTAGCAGGAGGAGAGAAAATGAAGGAACGGTTTTTTCAGCACCCCTCCTTGTAGAAAAGGATCCAGTTTAGGGTGAAGGAACTAATGTTTTTGGCCAATTTTTCGATATTTGTCGTCCAAGATGTCGGGCTTCAAAATTATATCAATCTCGTGAAAATCCGTTGCCTCTGTCGAAAGTTTTTGCGAGACATACAAACACACATACATACATACATTTTCGCTTTTATATATATAGATTAACGAATCGCTTTAAATAAGATGGTGATGGTGAAAACGATCATGTTATTCAGTTGACACAAATCTATATAAGTTTGAAAAGCGGGGGGGGGGGGAGGTTGTGTCACCCATTGATCATAGATACAATTTATATTATTGCATTGGAATGTTATAAAAAGATATATTTTATTATAAAAAGTTATAAAAGGGATATATTTTCTGTATTAGTTTTATTTATTTCAACAGTGCTCAATACATGAGTAGTTATGAAAATATATAGCAATTAAACTACACAGAATCTTTTGTGTTTCCACCCCAGTCGGGAATAACATTTCAGTCTAACGATCCCCTATGCATGTAACACAGTGCATATGAGCACGTAGGAAAATATCAGCAGCAGCGAAGAATGGCTGGCTGCAAAGAGATTAGCAGCAGTAGTAGCCGAAAAAAACGCACATATGCAAATTAGGAAGTGTGCGCGAGAAGAAGGACAGTCGGAAAAGGTGGACGTATAAGAAATGGGTGTGGTCGGCATGCGGTCAGAGGAAGAAGAAAGATGGTGTCGAAACGGGAAAGTAACGGTAGTAAAACCTTTTATTTATTTCCAGTTTTATTTTATTTTTATGAATTACTAAAGAAAGTGTAACGGCCACGTTACATGGGGTTGAAATGTGGAAGATTTTGTGTAGCTTACTTGCCACATATTTTCATAACTTATACATATATATATAATCTTTTCTTCTCAAACTACCGCTTAAATGCATGCGTTGATATTCCATTTTGTTTACAATGGACTGATTTTTTTATGTACTCTCTTTATTATCTTTGTTAATGAACAGGGAGAGGGGTGATTTAAGGGAGAGATGCAATCTTAAGACAAAGGCGATTGGGAGGGTGGCTCCAACAAGGTACAGTGGGCGAGAGAGGATGAAAGTGATAGACGTACATTTACTACAATATATTTATGTAATAAGATTAAATCTCAAACTGTAAATCTGAATTAAAACGTGTTTTTTCTTCCATAAAACAAGTAAATTGCAAAGTATTCGGTTGCGATAAATGGTTTATGGGCATTGTTGTCAATGTCACCGCAATTGTTTGTTCTGATTGCAAAGCTGTAACGCGTTTTCTACCCTGCGATCCATTTGAGGTCATCTCTTTGAATTTGTGGTTGTGTTTCGTCGTTCCCGCCTGCATTCATTTCGTCGTCTCCACCAAATAAAGAGTCGCGTTATTACATTCACCCATTCAGTCACCATAACAAGAAAATTTCCTCTAAAGAGTTTCACAACAAATCCTGACATTTTTCTAAAAGGTTTTCTTTTCTTTATCCCCAGTCGTTATAGTTGAAAAAAAAAAAATGGTTTTATCAATTTCACATAGGATTTCTGTTTTTACCTCCCTTTACCACTTTCACCACTACCCCCGCCACCTTTTTGAAGGAGAAAGTTCATTGTATAAAAGAAGTTCATTATATTAAAAAAAAAATAAATACTCTCCTAAAACACTATTGTTCTTTTCTTCATCTTCCACATCTCGTGTTCTCTTTCTTTCTCTCTTGACGAATTTTAATTTAAAAAAAAAAAAAAAAATCTTTTCCTCTTTTTTCTTTTTTTGCTGGTACATTTTAACAAAGTCTGATGACTAAACATTTTTTGGTGCTTCTTTACAATAGCATGTCGTCCTCAGGGTTGGCAGACCATAAAAATATTTGAAGCCAAATCTTTCAGAAAAAAAAAGCCAAATTGATAATTGTAGCCAAATTTTCACAAACAAAAAAGGCCAAATTGAACATTTAAATTGTTAAAAGGAAATAACAAGGAGTGTGTACAAAAATATAAACATGTTTTTTCATTGTGTTTGTGTAGATTGGTGGTGTTTTAAACTGCCGCATTTCAGGTGGAAACATTATTACATATTTACATGACCTGTTGAAATTAGTATAAATTAACAAAATTTGTTTTTGACGGCACTTTAAAGTTTTCGGGTATTCTGAAAACGATTATCGTATGTGAAATTGTCGCCGACAAATAGTTTGTATGTAATAACGTCATGCTTTCCGACAACAAGCCAAACAAAATATATATATATATATATATATATATATATATATATATATATATATATATATATATATATATATATATATATATATTACTTTGCTTAATATACATTTAAAAAATTACGAAAAATGGTTCAGTGGAAAAATAGTCTATCTATATATATAAAAGCAAAAATGTTTGTGTGTGTGCATTTTTGTGTATGTCCGAGAAAGGCTTTTTCCGAGAAGCGATCGGTCAGCTCACTCCTTCTTAAAACTTTTTATATCACATGTAAATCGTAATATCTACGAGTTAACAACGGGGATCGCCTGTCTATTTAATTTGCCCGACTTTGAAAAGCTAAATATTCAACATTTTTCAATTGCCGCATGTGGATTGGGCTTTTTCGTATAATAAAAGCGAATCTAAGCTTAACACATGGTTCCTGGCGTGATCACCGGGAACGTCCAAAAGCTATCAGCTTTGATCAATGCGGAGTTTCTCCTTATATCAGACAATTGCTATTCAATTTGGACAATCCCCTTTAAATGGGGAGCTGGTTTTCCCCCACCATCATCTTGAGGAAGCCAAAACCACCCCACATTGAAACAATGTAAACAAACCCAAAAAAGCTGCCCTGCAGTAAATAAAATACTGCCAAATCATCGTAACGCTCCCGCGATGACCTCATTAAGCGGCCACCTGTCAATGAAACCTCTTTCACTCATTTTATAACCCTTAACTTAACACTCTTATCAATTTCTCTCACTCGTGGCCGAGATGGTTAGGTGGTTGGCTTTTTCCCTCTTTCGTTTCCACCTCTGTGTCAAGGCTTCAGGGTTCAATCCTACCTTCCTACTAAATTTTTTTTTTCTTTTAACGTTTTTTTTTAACACACACACCTCCAAACACCCGGGTAACGCCGTGTACCCCCTCTCCCCGCTAGTATATATATAAAAGGCAAAATGTGTGCATGTGTTTGTATGTCTCGCAAAAACTTCTGACAGACTCGTTGGAATGTTACGAAACTGGTATCGTTTTAAACCTCAATCTTTCAGACGACAAATATCGAAAAATTGGCCAAAAACATTAATTCCTTCACCCTCAACTGGGAAGTTTTCTACAATGAGGAGTCGCTTTTTTCGTTGACATTTTCACAAGTCATAATCTCTGTTTGATTGACTAGCCTTAATTCCAATGCTCGCAAATTCCGGTTTTGTCATGGGCGCATCAGCTAAGATGTTACGTTTTTTTTTAACCTTCTTTTTCTCCTTTGCGTTACGGGTTTGAGCCTACCTACCTACTACCACTTTTTTTTTTTTTTAACACCTGTCTCCACCCAGGATGCCTACTGTTGTATTGTGACCCCCCCCCCCCCGCTACTACCACTTTTTTTTTTCCGGGGTTCCTTACTACAGCACCTTAACACACCCAGGCAACCCGGGTAACCCACTAGTTATAATGAAAAACGGACATAAGAAAATAATAAATTTTGTAGAATTAATGTTTTTTTTTTTGTAGAATTAATATTTTTGTAGAACTAATTTATTAGAATAAAATTTAAATAGAATTTTAATTTATTTAAATAAGAATGAATGTTTGATCTTTATTTAAAACAAAATTAAAAGGATTTTCGATTCTGCTAATTGTTAATTTTGTTAATTTATACTAATTTAGACAGGACACGTAAGTACGTAATGTTTTCACCTGAAATGCGTCAGTTTAGAACATCACCAATCTGTACAAGCACAATGAAAAATATATAAATTTTTATATGTTTATGCACACACTGTTTATTTCTTTTAGCAATTTAAATGTTCAATTTGGCTTTTTTGTTTGTGAAAATTTTACTATAATTATCAATTTGGCTCTTTTTTTCCTGAAGATCTGGCTTCAAATATTTTTTCTGGTCTACCAACCCTGAGGACGGCACGCTGTTGTAAAGAAGCACCCATTGTTTTTAGTGCTAGAAAATGTTTTAATTGCCTTAATATGCATAAGCATAATAATAGTCAAACAATACATGTACATGTATATAAAGAAACAATACATGTACATGTATATAAAGAAACAATACATGTACATGTATATAAAGAAACAATACATGTACATGTATATAAAGAAACAATACATGTACATGTATATAAAGAAAAAAAATTTACTGAAAGGGCTTGTAAGAAATAAGACAAAAAGGATATAGTTAGAGGGTGTGAAAGTGCAGAAGTGATGTTTTCCAAAAGTTTGTTCATAACGACTCTATTGCCGCCATTAACACTCGTTTTAATGTTGAGATGAAACCGAGGTATGGCTAAGATTAATGGCCGATAGCCAAAATTAAAAAAATTTTTTGACCTATTCTTTCACTTTCAAATTCATCAAAATTTATATGAAATCAATCAATTATTATTATAATACTGAAAACGTTATAATAATTGATTGATTTCATTCCGTCAGCCATAACTGGATAGAGTTCGACAAGTTATACCTGAAGAAGGTCGGAGGTTACGTCGACCGAAACGTTGTGAAAATGACACTTAAGATGAGAAAATTAGTCCAATGAATCCAAATAATACAAAAAAAACAAAAAAACATTGTCATTTCAAATTTTAAGAACATGCTGAAATTCATGCTCATAGTGTTCTCACTCAAGAAATTTTCATTCACACACACACGCACACAAATTAAATAAGTAAACTGTGTGACCCCCCCCCACTCACACACACCCCTCGATGCCTCCGTTCAGTCTCGAAAGACACAGGATATCCCCTATAGGGACAGATGCGCATGTAATTGTATGGCAAGGGTTGCACAATCTCCAACCACACCTTTCCTGAATCGGCACTGCTTGAATCCAGTGGCAAGAAGTCCAGGATGACTGGAAACAATGCCGAGATAAGCGGAGAGCACGTACAGCACCTTGAAGTCCCAAATGGTTACCCATCTAGTACTGGCCAGGCTCATCATTGCTTAACTTCGGTTATCTGACGGGAACCGGTGTGCCAAACGTGATTATGCCATGGTGTGATAAATACCTACAAATGTCAACAGGCCGAAAATTATATCTGAATCCGTTTTATTATTTATCTTTGACAACGTTGAAAAGGTAAATCGTCTTGTACTGAGTGAGTCACCTGATACATGAATCAGTCGCGTGCGGGTCTCGTGGTGGGGTTTGACTAGCTAAAGCCGTTTCACACTGGATTAATACATATATTATTAAATATATCCACGACTAGCTGACCCGTGTCCCGGCGTTGCCCGGGAAAGTAGATTATTTTCACAATAATTATGAATATAATATAATCGGTTAGATATGATGTCTATATATGGCGCGTGTTTAAGTAATGTTATGTATATAAAATTAAGTTAATCCATTAATTTTTTTTTATCTAGCTTGTTCTTGTTGAAACTCTGGTTAAGCAACGCGGAATGGACGAAGTTTCAGTATTTATAGGACGGTTTATAATAAGTATTTGTTCACATTGAATTTGAAAAGGACCATGTTGTCGTCTGCTGGGAAATCATTCAAGCTGAGTGTATTAATCATAAATGAATGATTGCTGTTAGCACTTTTCAGATTTTAGTGCTTTTTTTTTTCTTTTCTTTTTTTCCTTGCCGAAGGTGGGGGTGAGGGGCAGGGGCACTACTTTTGAGCTGTATTTCTCATAATTCAACCCAGAATTTACATATCTGTAATTTATAGTGCAACCCTTCCAGATTTATGTTTTTTTTTTTATATCTTGCCGCAAATGGTTTACAGATCAACGTATATTGATTTCTGCATTTCCTTTTTAATAATAAAGATTATTTTAGGCCGTTTTCTAGAGAGAAAGAGGGAAAAACAGTATGCTTAGGGATTATAAAAATATTTATGGTAAGTCTTTTCACAAACACATATGTATTCATAAATATGCATCGTGATAAATGTTCATGAATATTTATAAAGGGTCGGATTAGGCCAACTCTGAAATCTTTCCGGAAAAAAAAAAAATCTTTCTCGCTTTTCATAATCCGTTTTTTTTTTTTTAGTTTTTTTTTTTTATCGTTCTTTTCCTCACCAATCATCAGCAATTTTATTTTTACATGCGTCTCTCAGATTGCCTATATATGTGTGTGTGTGTGTGTGTGTGTGTGTGTGTGTGTGTGTGTGTAACAATAATAATATACTTCTAAAAAGGAAAAAAGTACATATAAATATACGAGTTGTACTTACTCGGCGTTGATCAGAAGTAAAAAAAAAAAAAAAAAAAAAAAAGACTGACTTGTTTCCGCAAAAACTGAAAATAAGGTAATAAATTTAGTAGTCTTTATTTAAGAACATACCAACGTTACGCTTGTAAGTAAAACATAATTTGAAAACTGTCTTTCGTATTTCATTTAACTGAAAACTAATTGTCACAAAGTGATTGTAAGATGCGAACAAACTACTGGGAAGATTTAATTAATCAATAAACATATTCATGACCCGTTGAGTCATAACCACTGTCTTGATTTATTCCAATTTGATGTCCCTTTTTTTGATTGGGATACGATTTTTTTGCAACTTCAGTTTTTGTGGGTTCATGTGGTGTTCTTTTCATCTTTTTTTTTTTTACTTATTATTATTATTAGTAGTAGTAGTCGTAGTAGTATAATTAGTATTAGCATTATTATTAGTAGTAATTAGTATTATCATTCTTAGTAGTATTGTTAGTATTATTATTATTGCTATTATTATTATGAGTAGTATTATTAGTAGTAATATTAGTATTTATTATTATTAGTAGTAGTAGTAGTAGTATTGCCATTCTTAGTAATATTGTTAGTATTATTATTATTAGTAGTAGTAGCAATCGTAGTAGTATAATTAGTATTAGCATTATTATTAGTCGTAGTATAATTAGCATTATTAGTAGTAGTAATTAGTGTTATTATTCTTAGTAGTATTGTTAGTATTATTAGTAGTAATATTAGTATTTATTATTATTATTAGTAGTAGTAGTAGTATAATTAGTATTGCCATTCTTAGTAGTATTGTTAGTATTATTGTTATTAGTAGTAGTAGTAGTAGTATTAGTATTGCCATTCTTAGTAGTATTGTTATTATTATTATTATTATTAGTAGTAGTAGTATTAATAGTATATTGTTATTCTTCGTTCTTATATATAAGTAAATAGACTTATTAATTTGCGGTCTATTTTGCGTATGTATTTGTGGTGTATAGACACACGTATGTAAATTAGATGGCTATGTTGAAAAATGTGAGTCACTTTTTCTTTAAATGCTCACAGGGACATTTATGAATGTTAGTGGTTGAATCAACATAGAGCGTGAGGAGGCGAAAGAAATACATAATTAAGAGAGAGATGGGTGACTTGTTTGATTAAAATTTAATTTTCTTTTTCAAACATATCTCAATCCCAGAATTAAAGTATATTTTAGCAGGTATTTTGTTTTATTAAAGTATATATATATATATATATATATATATATATATATATATATATATATATATATATATATATATATATATAAACTTTAGATAGACAAACGTTGATATTATACATTCGTTCTAATTGCATAGTGTGAAGAAAAGAAAAACAAAATCAAATAAGCTAGTCCAAATCAAGTATTGATATATGTCAGATGCATAGGTATTTGGGTCTGACTTTGGAAATTCAACAAGATCACTTTATAGATTAGAAATATAACTTCATTGAAACTTAAGCAAATATGATTGAAAGAAAAAGACGCTTTATGACCCCCCCCCCCAAACGATCATCATCATCATCATCAACTTTTCGGAGATGAAACAATTTTTCTTAATTCTTAAAAATCACCATAAAATTCATTGTGGAGTAATCTAATGGCCGTCCAAAAGCTTTAATAGTCCCTTTTCTGCTTGCTATCTATCTTTATCAAATTACGATTTAAATAGTATTACTTTTTATGCTATTCATAGTGAACTGTTACAAATATTACAATCTTTTCATTTTTTAAATCTTTTTTTCTATTTTAGCTTTAACTGTTAATAGAGAGAGAGTGAAAATGATAGATAAACAGTAAGAGATTAGTCACTCGAGGTATTTCCAAATTATAGATAGCCAAAGCAATTACCATGACATTGTTTTCAAACATAACTCAATCCTAAAACTGAGGAATATTTTAGCATGTATTTTGTGTGATTACACTATATTGGAAAAGAAATTTTTAGTTAGTGGGGGGGTTAGCAAATTTTGATTTACTCAATTTTAGTATAATAATAATAGATTGACTGACAACACATGCTATGCCCCGTGCGTCTCTTTCATGTTGTTGTATAAAAATGACTCGTCGCCATAATGTAGTGTTCAAATTGTGTACATTCACAGGCGTGTCCACCATTTGCCTTTCTTCCCATCCTTAAATGATCCGTATATAAAAAGAAGCAAAACCTTAAAAAGTGTCTCCTCTTCTTCATACATTATTCATGAAGTCTTGTTTAAGTGAAATATGAATTGGATGAGTAACATGCCCTTGGCTGGCCTCTTCAGTGGTTCGGGCAGAAAAGGGAAGGGTCGATGCGGAGGGGAGGCAGAGGAACGGTTCTAAGATCGAAGAGAATTAGAAACATAGCAAAAGTATGGAAAGACTATTTGGAATAATCAAATAGCAAAAAAGATGGTGGACTTTTTCTTTTCATTTTTCATAATAAACAAGAAAATCTTTTTATCGGTGTATACGAGTGGCAGTGGTAGTAATCTTGAGAGTAAAAAGTCCTCCCACTTCCTCCAGTGATGACTAATTATGAAAAGAAATACTAAAGAGAAAAAGCGGTGAAAACGACTGCAAAGTAAAATCTTTGCTTTTTTTTTTTTTTTTTTTTAAACATGGATCAATGATCGACTTGAGGCACTAACAAAACCATATTTTCTTTTCAATATAACTTATTTTAAACTATTCCGGTCAAAGAAATAGGGGATTATTATACTTTAATTTCTATATTAGATGCATGCACATACTGACACAAAGTATGTTTATTCTGGATGATGTATTTAAAATAATGTGCAATACATTTATATATTACACATGACCAGGTAGAAGTGCTAATTTTTATGTGATTCTTAAGTTATTGCCTATAGTAAGGTTTAAATAAACCTTCAGCATCTACAGAATATATATATATATATATATATATATATATATATATATATATATATATATATATATATATATATATATAAACTGGGTTATTATTATTATTGAAATAAAATTTTCCAATTTGATATTATAATATAAATATACATAAAACAAAGTTCATTTAGATAGCTCGATAGTGCAATACTAGAGCTATAAATACGTTTATAATATATTGCTTTACTAAAAAAACATACACATTTTAATGCTCATCTTCAGGAAAGTTCAGTTTTATTTACTATACAAGCATACACTTGTTTCAACTCTTTACTGATATTTTTATATGTAGTTCTTTGCTTATGTAAATTTGAAAAAAAATTTACAGAATGTCAGAAAAACTATAAACTGGTCCGCCTGTATTGGATTTGAAACCAGCGGTACCAATGTTTTTCTGACGTTCTATGCAATTTTAAAAACTTAGCCTCTTATTTTTAATTTTTCTTTATAATCGAGTACTTCTCAGGGGTTCTTTCAGACAAGCAGAACCCAGTTATATATATATATATATATATATATATATATATATATATATATATATAATAACCATTACTGATTTAATTTAGGTTTGAAAATCAATAATTTCTGTTTTTCATCTAAAACTCATTACAAGACTATTTGATTATTCATTTCTGTGTTTTTCATTCAACTGATTTTTAAAAGTTTCACACGCGCGTGCGCGCACACACACACACACACACACATGGGTGCATTAAAAAGGTGCTATCAGTTCGCAATCTAGAAACGTTGCCAATCCAAAGATCACCAATCATCAAGTTAACGTGTGTCATCTTTTGCGCAATACATCTTTTTATCTTGATTAACATTAAGTCTGTTCAGCTTTTTGTAAGAGTTACATCAGAAATGATATCAATTTTTTGACATACCCTCAACTTAAAAATAGCTGTAAAATTCAAAGATGGCGTAACCAAAGAAAACACAATTGCAACTTCTTTTCCAATTCTCGGATTTGGTAATCATGTCCATATTCCTTTTATTTTCTTTTAAAGTTCTTACTCTTCTGATGAGTTAAGGGCGAAATGAATTAAAAAAAAATTGAGATAATAATTATATGAATGATTCTGCGCTACGAAACAGGTGATGTCAGGTACATTTTAACATGCTTAAAGAAAAATATGGTAAGATGGAAAAAATCTTGAAATTTGTAATATAGGCCTTTTGTCATTTCTTTGTATATGCTCTGTAGTTACATTGAGCTTCATAAATTAAAGGTTTGGTAAAAATAAAAAGTAAAATATAATTGAAAAACTTATTTTCCCATAAACTTACGTATGTATTCAACTTTTTTCCCCCCTTTTTCTTTTTATATCGCTCAGTAGTTGTACTTTATCCATTCGCTGGTTGTTGATGAATAGATGTTTGCTTGATCCAGCCAGACAGTCTCAGCTAGGAGAATGCATGTGTTATTGGATAAGCTGATATATCTATTCCAGGAATAATGAACTTGCCCAGAGACTATAAATATAATTATATATAACACGTTATGAGGTAGCGATTCATGGCAGTTATGGCCCCAGAATCAAGATGTGTACTTCTGTAACATACTTTTGCTAATATACTATTTGTTAACTATATCACTATATTTGTTTCGATTATGATCGGCCTGAAAGGCTACAACAGTATATCAATTTGGTCAGTCAATAACATATTTAAATCAACACTATCGTCTTCTCCATCTTCATGAATATATCATATTTTGTCCTGCTCTGCTTCACAAAATACAGAAGATATAACTACAACACAATGCTCATTAAGGATACTAACAAATACTTAGTAATGTAGCTTTGGTTACACGCAGATGATATCCATTATAATAAAACATAACAACCATTATTGTAAAATAAAATACGCATCAAATGCGCTTGAAAGCCAAATCACAACGTAATATTAGGAAAATAAACAAATATTTTACTTGTTTGAAATTTATAACATAAATATATTTTGGAGTTATACTTCATTCTTAGCGTGTGTAGTTTTCTTCTTTTTTTTTTTTCTTCCTCCTTGCCATGGTGTTCAAATTACAACCGCTCAGATACAACGCGTGGCTCTTTACAAACAGACTTTTCTTTCTCCAACTTTAAAACATGGTAAGGAAAAAGAAAAGAAAAAAAAGAAAGAAAACAACATACTGAGGATGGAGTATACCTCCGAAATATATTTTATGTTATAAATTTCAAACAAGTAAAATATTTGCTTATTTCCTAATATTACGTTGTTATTTGGCTTTCAAGCGCACTTGATGCTTATTTTATTTTATTCAAATTAAATCAACGTTTCTATATGGAACTCACACCCTTGAAGAACCATTATTATAAGTTATTTAATAGTGAAACAATATTCAAAGCAAATTTATTGCAAACAACTCATTGAAAAGATTTAACTATTTTTATTGTGGCTTAGTTTTCTCTGTTTTATTTTATTTATTTATTTATTTTTTCAAACACCCATGAAAATTGCACGTATAACATTACACATTCGGAGAAAAAAAATACAACAAAATGTAAAAAAAATTATCCCTTAAAAAAATTATTTGTAATAATCTGTAATCCTGTTCATGCACATGTTGTCACTTGAAAATTCACATCTTTTTTTTTTTTTGTCTCTTATATTTTTGCATAAGTGAAATAAAAAAGATAAATGATGCTGATATAAATAAAGCTTCTTTCACATAAGATTTGTCAGCATTTATTAATGATCCGACATAGTTCAGCATTTATTAATGATCCAACATAGTTCAGCATTTATTAATGTCGTTTTAGTTTAATTTAAAAAAAAATGGTTATGGAGGAATTAGACAGAAAAATAACTAATGGAAAGACGATAACAGATAATTTTACATTTAAGATAAGATAAAAATTATCTCTCTTATATTTTGAGCTTTTTTTTTAGCAATCATTAAAAATTGGTTGCTGGAATAGTTATTTTTTATGCAATTATTAAAAATTGGTTGCATGAATAGTTATTTTTTATGCAATTATTAAAAATTGGTTGCTAGAATAGTTATTTTTATGCAATCATTAAAAATTGGTTGCTGGAATAGTTATTTTTTATGCAATTATTAAAAATTGGTTGCTAGAATAGTTATTTTTATGCAATCATTAAAAATTGGTTGCTGGAATAGTTATTTTTTATGCAATTATTAAAAATTGGTTGCTAGAATAGTTATTTTTTATGCAATTATTAAAAATTGGTTGCTAGAATAGTTATTGCTGTATGCAATTATTAAAAATTGGTTGCTGTAATAGTTATTTTCAGAAAGGAACTACAAAGTACAAGTTTTGTATTCGGTTGTCTTATGGATACCTGTGGAAGGTATCTCAATATTTTTCATGAACTTTTCAAGGGTGTGTGGACGTATAATTAAGTGTAATTTTGACATTTCTGAATTTTTTAGATGAGGATTGATTATTTGTATTATTTGTAATCATTGGATTACTGTTCTCATTTTGAGTGTGATTTTCATGTTTCTGCCGCTGTAACCTCTAACTTTCTTCAGGTGTATGTTGTCGAACTCTGGAAACTTTCTGTCAAACTCGGGAATTTGGACAGAATTTCGAATGGAACCACTTATTTACTTCATGGGAGTAGCATGACTAGGTAGATGTGCCAAGTAATTCGCAATTGTATTTTTTTGGTTATCCACACTGAGAATTGAACCTTCAACCTTCAGGAAAATATTACTTCTACAATTGATTTTTCCAAGTACTCTAACCATTACACCATGGGTCCTTGTAGTTTGACAAGATACACCCGAAGAAGCTCGAAGGTTATATTAGGAAAACGTTATGAAAATCGCACTCAAGATGAGAACCGTAGTCCACAAAGTGTAATTTTGTTCAAATTAGTTGTAAAATCGATTTCATCAAGTTATTCTTATGACTGAAGACTTCATGTCTATATAAATAAAATGAACTCATTTTTTCCCGTCTGATTTTGACATTAATAGGATTAAAAATCAAGATATTTCATGCAAATATAATATGCACAAACGGCAGAACAATATCTGAGGTGTGTTATAGGCTTATTATTTCTCAAATTCCTCGATAATCTTAGATTTCTATACTTTTTCTGCTGAGAAGTCACGGCCAAAATCGGTTAAGATCAATGGAAGTGGTAAAATATTTTCTCTCTAATAAATTCCTCCTTCCCCTGCCACCACTTAACACCGTTTGGGGATCGTTCACAAGGAACAGTTGAGAAGAGAACACCGGTTTGGCTTCGTAGTTCTTTCATGTGAAGTTATTTAAAATCACTAAACTAAGCTGCAGTGCTCTGTGGCGTAGTGGTTAGCGTGCTGGACAATTCACATTATATTTTCACGTTCGCGCCGACCTACCGTAGTCGTTTTTTTTTTTTTTTTTTTTTTTTCCTAAACAACTGGAATGAACTTTTCTTGGTGGCTGAACTGTTAACGTTGCAGATGTTTTTTTTTTGTTTTTTTTCACACTTTATTTTCCTACTTTTACTCATGACTCCGGGTTTGATCCTTCCTACTTACCTACCATAACATTTTTTAAAATCCCCCCCCCCGTCCCGGAAATAAACACTCGGGCAACGCCGGGTACCCCCGCTAGTTTATTAATAATATGTCATATGACCTTTTTCAACATTGAAATTTAAATCTTTTCTTATATTATTTCTTTCCATCACAAATTTCAGATTTACATTGTCGTCTTAAAAAAATATTAACTTTTGGTTATAAAAAAAAAAAAACATGAATAAAAATCAAATTTATATGAAGTTTATTAAAATTTCTTTTGTTACTGATGTAAACTAATTTTTATATTAATGTCATTATTTATTTCTGTATTATCAGTTATATGATGGCCAGACTAAGTAATTTAAAAAATAACTAAATTGTAACAATGTGTTTTTATTGCCAATAACATGGTACAACAATAACAAATGAAAATTGGATTTGATATCTAGGCTTAAATGCTATTTAGGTACAACTTTTAAAATCCTACATTATATCTATCTTTTACATTATGATGCCAATAACATGGTGCAACAATAACAAATGAAAATTGGCTAGTCAGAAGCAAATTCATTTATATTTATCAGCTTAAATGCTCTTTAAGTCTGACTTTTAAAATCCAACATGATAATTTTATATGCTAGATGTCTACATGTGTGTGTGTGTGTGTGTGTGTGTGTGTGTGTGTGTGTGCGTGCGCGCACATATTGTATATCTGTCTAAGTATAATGTTTTATGTCAAAAAATGACACTAATGGGATTCTAATAAAATATTTATCATTTGTAATTATTACTATTATTTTATTTTTATCTACAACTTTTAGTACAAATGTTTATATTTCTTGATGTACAATTTGAATGACTGAAACACATTAAATAACTGATATTGATTAGCATTATCATGTTAACGTTTGTTTTGCATGCTTATGATATATATGTTCTGACGTTTCTGAATTTTTGCGATGAGGATTGATTATTCGTATTGTTTGCATTTTTCGGACTACTATTCTCATTTTGAGTGTGATTTTCACAACATTTCGGTAGATGTAACTTTCGATCTTCTTCAGGTGTATCTTGTCAAACTTGGGAATGTTTCTGTCGAGCTAAGGAATTTGAACGGAATTTCGAACGGAACCCTTTATTTACTTCACGGGAGTAGCATGCTCTCGTTCCATCAGCCATGACTGACTAGAGGTCCTAAGTAATTCACAATTGTATTTTTCAGTTGCCCACACTGAGGATTGAACCTTCAGCCTTCAGTAGAATATCACTTTTACAATCGATTTTTCCAAGTATTCTAGCCACTGCACCATGGGTCATTGTGGACAGAAACATTCCCGAGTTCGACAAGATACACCTGAAGAAGGTCGAAGGTTACATTGACTGAAACGATGTGAAAATGGCATTTAAGATGAGAACAGTAGTGCGATAAATCCAAATAATATGAATATACACATTCTGTTCCTCTTTCTCATAGAGATGTTGTGAGTCTGTTTCTGCTCTATCGTTACTTCTATGGTAGGTGCTCAACTTCA